>NC_060182.1:87059094-87261594 GCF_021184085.1 Oncorhynchus gorbuscha
GCGCTGAACACTTTTTTTAGTAGCATCATTTTAAATATTTGGACTTGAGGAGGCTATCAAGTCAGGTTGAGTCATAAGGCTCAAGTCCACATCAAGTCACGAGTCATTGGTGTTAAAGTCAAAGTCGAGTTGCAAGTCATCATATTTGTGACTCGAGTCTGGCTCGAGTCCAAGTCATGTGACTCGAGTCCACACCTCTGGTGAATACTGTGGCCCAGAGGGAGGCCAAACCTTGGACCTGGTTCCATTCCACCCAGCCTCTACAGAGCCAGCTGGAATGCTGTAGGACTGACTGACTGGAAGACTGACTGGAAGACTGACTGACTGCACCGAGACACTGATTGACTGACAGATTTTTAAAATTGAACCTTTATTTAATTAGGCACTTAAGTTAAGAACAAATTCTTATTTTCAATGACGGCCTAGGAACAATGGGTTAGCTGCCTTGTTCAGGGGCAGAACAACAGAGTTTTACCTTGTCAGCTCAGGGATTCAATCTAGCAACCTTGTGGTTGCAAGTCCAACGCTCTAACCACTAGGCTACCTGCAGCCCCAGTAGAATTTGATTGCTGACTGACTGACTAGCTGACTGGAAGACTGTTGGACTGGCTTACTGACTGACTGGCTGACTGACTGACCGACTGACCGACTGATTGTACGGAGACACTGGAAACAATAATCTGACAGCAGTTGCCAGAATGGATCCATACTCACACTAGGGGCTCGATTTAATCCGTAGCGCTGAAGAATTGTGCTACAGCTCCATAGAAATGTAAAGGCAATGTTCCTGAGTTCACAGACACTGGATTCACGGTACATGCGGCATATGTCGGCTCAATCTGGAATTGATCTTTACATTGAGTTTGCTCTACAGTGCGGATCTTCAGCGGATTGGATCGAGTCCTAAATCACTAACGTGACAAATACATTTTTGGGGGTTTCTGTACTTTACTTTACTATTTATATTTTTGACAACTTTTAATTTTACTCCACTACATTCCTAAAAAAGATAATGTACTTTCAACTCCATACATTTTACCTGACTCCTAAAAGTACTTGCTACATTATGAAAGCTTTAGCAGGACAGGAAAATGGTCTAGTTCACGCATTTAAAGAGAAAACCCCTGGTCATCCCTATTGCAGCTGATCTGGCGGACTCACTAAACACAAATGCTTTGTTTGTAAATGATGTCTGAGTGTTGGAGTGTGCCCCTGGCTATCTGTAAATGATGTCTGAGTGTTGGAGTGTGCCCCAGACTATTTGTAAATGATGTCTGAGTGTTGGAGTGTGCCCCAGACTATCTGTAAATGATGTCTGAGTGTTGGAGTGTGCCCCTGGCTATCTGTAAATTTAAAAAACAAGAACATTGTGCTGTTTGGTTTGCTCAATATAATAGAATTGGAAACGATTTATACTTGTACTTTTACTTTTGATACTTAAGTATATTTCAAACCAAATACTTTTGGACTTTTACTCAAATAGAATTTTACTGGGTGACTTTCACTTTTACTTGAGTCATTTTCTATTAAGGTCTCTAACTTTTACTCAAATATGACAATTGGGTACTTTTTCCACCACTGACAAATAACTACTGTGCATGAACACAGTAATACAGTATAGGCAAATGCAATTCTACAATATGTAGAGACTTACAGAATCATTTACAGTAATTCCAAATATGAAGTAAGAGTTCACATGAGGGATCTGTCATCTATTGGTTAAACACTTCCTTTAAGTCGTGTATTGAGTGAGACTTTAGCAGGACACTCGTTCATATCCATAGATGGTAGTGATCATGTTATGCTCCAGTGTGTTCTGAATTTTCTCTACTTTATTTATGACCAAAATGTATTAGAATGTCGTTTTGCGTTCAGCACCTCCTGCCCTTATGTTTGAACTTTACAGCATTTGGCTCCCATCAGACACAGCAGATGCTTAGTTGGCCCTCTCTCCCATTGCATCATGGGATAGGTCTCAGCAGACAGCCCTCCGAGCTTGAACATTTCTGCTCATAAAACCCATAAAACCCATGACTATGGCTAACCCCCCAGTTTAACGACCGTCTCCATGATGGCTGTTTGTTGCAAATCGTTCCTCACAGCTCAGCCCAAAGATAAATACTCTCTTTATCAGGTTTTTATATTTCCAAGGGAGGAGGGGAAATAGGGAGGGAAGAGAGGACATATTCCTCAGGGAGTCTCCACTCTCTCTCTCCTCAGACACTCAGCCAAGCACCACACCCTCCCAATATTCTTGTGACTAAAGTGTTATCTGTGTGCTGGTCTAAACGAGGCCTGTAAACGTTACATCATGGAGCTCACGAGCAGTATCCTCACCAGACTACAGTCTAACATCCAGACAGTATCCTCACCAGACTACAGTCTAACATCCAGACAGTATCCTCACCAGACTACAGTCTAACATCCAGACAGTATCCACACCAGACTACAGTCTAACATCCAGACAGTATCCTCACCAGACTACAGTCTGATATCCAGACAGTATCCTCACCAGACTACAGTCTAACATCCAGACAGTATCCTCACCAGACTACAGTCTAACATCTAGACAGTATCCTCACCAGACTACAGTCTAACATCCAGACAGTATCCTCACCAGACTACAGTCTAACATCCAGACAGTATCCTCACCAGACTACAGTCTAACACCCAGACAGTATCCTCACCAGACTACATTCTGACATCCAGACAGTATCCTCACCAGACTACAGTCTAACATCCAGACAGTATCCTCATCAGACTACAGTCTGACATCCAGACAGTATCCTCACCAGACTACACCAGACTACAGTCTGATATCCAGACAGTATTCTCACCAGACTACAGTCTAACATCCAGACAGTATCCTCACCAGACTACAGTCTGATATCCAGACAGTATCCTCACCAGACTACAGTCTAACATCCAGACAGTATCCTCACCAGACTACAGTCTAACATCCAGACAGTATCCTCACCAGACTACAGTCTAACATCCAGACAGTATCCTCACCAGACTACAGTCTGATATCCAGACAGTATCCTCACCAGACTACAGTCTAACATCCAGACAGTATCCTCACCAGACTACAGTCTAACATCCAGACAGTATCCTCACCAGACTACAGTCTGATATCCAGACAGTATCCTCACCAGACTACAGTCTGACATCCAGACAGTATCCTCACCAGACTACAGTCTAACATCCAGACAGTATCCTCACCAGACTACAGTCTAACATCCAGACAGTATCCTCACCAGACTACAGTCTAACATCCAGACAGTATCCTCACCAGACTACAGTCTAACATCCAGACAGTATCCTCACCAGACCACAGTCTGACATCAAGACAGTATCCTCACCAGACTACAGTCTGACATCAAGACAGTATCCTCACCAGACTACAGTCTGACATCAAGACAGTATCCTCACCAGACTACAGTCTGACATCCAGACAGTATCCTCACCAGACTACAGTCTAACACCCAGACAGTATCCTCACCAGACTACACCAGACTACAGTCTGATATCCAGACAGTATCCTCACCAGACTACAGTCTAACATCCAGACAGTATCCTCACCAGACTACACCAGACTACAGTCTGACACCCAGACAGTATCCTCACCAGACTACATCCCAGACTACAGTCTGATATCCAGACAGTATCCTCACCAGACTACAGTCTAACATCCAGACAGTATCCTCACCAGACTACAGTCTAACATCCAGACAGTATCCTCACCCAGACTACAGTCTGACATCAAGACAGTATCCTCACCAGACTACAGTCTGACATCAAGACAGTATCCTCACCAGACTACAGTCTGACATCCAGACAGTATCCTCACCAGACTACAGTCTAACATCCAGACAGTATCCTCACCAGACTACAGTCCTGACATAACAAGACAGTATCCTCACCAGACTACAGTCTAACATCCAGACAGTATCCTCACCAGACTACAGTCTAACATCCAGACAGTATCCTCACCAGACTACAGTCTAACATCCAGACAGTATCCTCACCAGACTACACCAGACTACAGTCTGATATCCAGACAGTATCCTCACCAGACTACAGTCTAACATCCAGACAGTATCCTCACCAGACTACAGTCTAACATCCAGACAGTATCCTCACCAGACTACAATCTGATATCCAGACAGTATCCTCACCAGACTACAGTCTGACATCCAGACAGTATCCTCACCAGACTACAGTCTAACAGTCTGACCAGACAGTATCCTCACCAGACTACAGACTCCAGACAGTATCCTCACCAGACTACACTGATATCCAGACAGTATCCTCACCAGACTACAGTCTGACATCCAGACAGTATCCTCACCAGACTACACAGACTACAGTCTCACCAGAACAGTCCCAGACAGTATCCTCACCAGACTACAGTCTAACATCCAGACAGTATCCTCACCAGACTACAGTCTAACATCCAGACAGTATCCTCACCAGACTACAGTCTAACATCCAGACAGTATCCTCACCAGACTACAGTCTCACCAGAACAGTCTAACATCCAGACAGTATCCTCACCAGACTACATTCTGACATCCAGACAGTATCCTCACCAGACTACAGTCTAACATCCAGACAGTATCCTCATCAGACTACAGTCTGACATCCAGACAGTATCCTCACCAGACTACACCAGACTACAGTCTGATATCCAGACAGTATTCTCACCAGACTACAGTCTAACATCCAGACAGTATCCTCACCAGACTACAGTCTGATATCCAGACAGTATCCTCACCAGACTACAGTCTAACATCCAGACAGTATCCTCACCAGACTACAGTCTAACATCCAGACAGTATCCTCACCAGACTACAGTCTAACATCCAGACAGTATCCTCACCAGACTACAGTCTGATATCCAGACAGTATCCTCACCAGACTACAGTCTAACATCCAGACAGTATCCTCACCAGACTACAGTCTAACATCCAGACAGTATCCTCACCAGACTACAGTCTGATATCCAGACAGTATCCTCACCAGACTACAGTCTGACATCCAGACAGTATCCTCACCAGACTACAGTCTAACATCCAGACTCACCATCAGTCTCATCCTCACCAGACCAGACAGTATCCTCACCAGACTACAGTCTAACATCCAGACAGTATCCTCACCAGACTACAGTCTAACATCCAGACAGTATCCTCACCAGACTACAGTCTAACATCCAGACAGTATCCTCACCAGACCACAGTCTGACATCAAGACAGTATCCTCACCAGACTACAGTCTGACATCAAGACAGTATCCTCACCAGACTACAGTCTGACATCAAGACAGTATCCTCACCAGACTACAGTCTGACATCCAGACAGTATCCTCACCAGACTACAGTCTAACACCCAGACAGTATCCTCACCAGACTACACCAGACTACAGTCTGATATCCAGACAGTATCCTCACCAGACTACAGTCTAACATCCAGACAGTATCCTCACCAGACTACACCAGACTACAGTCTGACACCCAGACAGTATCCTCACCAGACTACACCAGACTACAGTCTGATATCCAGACAGTATCCTCACCAGACTACAGTCTAACATCCAGACAGTATCCTCACCAGACTACAGTCTAACATCCAGACAGTATCCTCACCAGACTACAGTCTGACATCAAGACAGTATCCTCACCAGACTACAGTCTGACATCAAGACAGTATCCTCACCAGACTACAGTCTGACATCAAGACAGTATCCTCACCAGACTACAGTCTAACATCCAGACAGTATCCTCACCAGACTACAGTCTGACATCAAGACAGTATCCTCACCAGACTACAGTCTAACATCCAGACAGTATCCTCACCAGACTACAGTCTAACATCCAGACAGTATCCTCACCAGACTACAGTCTAACATCCAGACAGTATCCTCACCAGACTACACCAGACTACAGTCTGATATCCAGACAGTATCCTCACCAGACTACAGTCTGACATCCAGACAGTATCCTCACCAGACTACAGTCTAACATCCAGACAGTATCCTCACCAGACTACAGTCTAACACCCAGACAGTATCCTCACCAGACTACAGTCTGACATCAAGACAGTATCCTCACCAGACTACAGTCTAACATCCAGACAGTATCCTCACCAGACTACAGTCTAACATCCAGACAGTATCCTCACCAGACTACAGTCTAACATCCAGACAGTATCCTCACCAGACCAGACAGACACCAGACTAACACAGTCTGATACAGTCTGATATCCAGACAGTATCCTCACCAGACTACAGTCTGACATCCAGACAGTATCCTCACCAGACTACAGTCTAACATCCAGACAGTATCCTCACCAGACTACAGTCTAACACCCAGACAGTATCCTCACCAGACTACAGTCTAGACATCACCAGACCAGTCTAACACACAGTATCCTATCCTCATCCAGACTACAGAGTCTAACATCCAGACAGTATCCTCACCAGACTACAGTCTAACATCCAGACAGTATCCTCACCAGACTACAGTCTAACACCCAGACAGTATCCTCACCAGACTACATTCTGACATCCAGACAGTATCCTCACCAGACTACAGTCTAACATCCAGACAGTATCCTCATCAGACTACAGTCTGACATCCCACAGTATCCTCACCAGACTACACCAGACTACAGTCTGATATCCAGACAGTATTCTCACCAGACTACAGTCTAACATCCAGACAGTATCCTCACCAGACTACAGTCTGATATCCAGACAGTATCCTCACCAGACTACAGACTACAGTCTAACATCCAGACAGTATCCTCACCAGACTACAGTCTAACATCCAGACAGTATCCTCACCAGACAGACTACAGTATCTCACCAGACTATGACCAGACAGTATCCTCACCAGACTACAGTCTAACATCCAGACAGTATCCTCACCAGACTACAGTCTAACATCCAGACAGTATCCTCACCAGACTACAGTCTAACATCCAGACAGTATCCTCACCAGACTACAGTCTCCAACATCACCAGACCAGACAGTATCCTCACCAGACTACAGTCTGACATCAAGACAGTATCCTCAGACTACAGACATCCAGACAGTCTGACAGTCTGACAAGACAGTATCCTCACCAGACTACAGTCTGACATCAAGACAGTATCCTCACCAGACTACAGTCTGACATCCAGACAGTATCCTCACCAGACTACAGTCTAACATCCAGACAGTATCCTCACCAGACTACAGTCTGACATCCAGACAGTATCCTCACCAGACTACAGTCTGACATCCAGACAGTATCCTCACCAGACTACAGTCTAACATCCAGACAGTATCCTCACCAGACTACAGTCTAACATCCAGACAGTATCGTCACCAGACTACAGTGCCCTTCTCAGGGTGGTGTGGGGAGGTGTCATTGTGAGTGGGCCATTGTCCATTAGCTAAATGTGTCCTTTTATCTCTTTGTCTCACAGCGGAGAGAGTGACATCACTGGGGAAAGACTGGCACAGACCCTGTCTGAAGTGTGAGAAGTGTAACAAGACGCTGTCGGCCGGATCACACGCAGAGGTCAGCCGAAACACACACACACACACACACACACACACACACACACACACACACACACACACACACACACACACACACACACACACACACACACACACACACACACACACACACACACACACACACACACACACACACACACACACACACACACACACACACAATTAATTATTATTTGAGAAATATTTTAAGGAATGAATTAAGGATATTGGAATAATTTATTTATGATATGTGTTTTCTTGTCATAGATCGTATTGGTCATAAACTACAATTAAGCCCACATTCTGGTCCATTAATCTTTCATGATATTGTTTGGCTTTCCATCTGAATACATTCACATGCTGGTATTTTCAGTCAGCCAGGCTGGTACTAATACAGCCTGTACACTCTCTCTCTCTCTGTCTCTCTCTGTCTCTCTCTGTCTCTCTCTGTCTCTCTCTCTCTCTCTCTCTCTCTCTGTCTCTCTGTCTTTCTCTCTCTCTCTCTCTGTCTCTCTGTCTCTCTCTCTCTGCCTCTCCCTCTCTCTCTCTTTCTCTCTGTCTCTCTGGCTCTCTCTCTCTCCCTCTCCCTCTCTCTCTCTGTCTCTCTGTCTTTCTCTCTCTCTCTCTCTCTCTGTCTCTCTGTCTCTCTCTCTCTCCCTCTCTCTCTCTCTCTCTCTCTCTCTCTCTCTCTCTGTCTCTCTCTGTCTCTCTCTGTCTCTCTCTCTCTCTCTCTCTCTCTCTCTCTCTCTCTCTCTCTCTCTCTCTCTCTCTCTCTCTCTCTCTCTCTCTCTCTCTCTCTCTCTCTCTCTCTGTCTCTCTGTCTCTCTCTCCCTCTCCCTCTCTCTAGCACGATGGCAAGCCTTACTGTAACAGCCCCTGCTACTCTGCACTGTTTGGGCCTAAAGGTGAGTTCCTATTTACAATGATCCTACAGTAGAGGTGAAAGGTGCCTTAACAGTCTATCTTGATGAGGATATCATAATTGAGAGAGATCACAACCCTATTATCGTAAACCATATTACCTAGGGTTGTTATATGTTTTTGGTTGAAAGTACATGTCAATGTAAGAAGGTAACAGTTGATATATAAGTTGAGTTCATTGATATGGGAGCCGTGTGTATATATACGTACCCTGATACAGCTCCACTCTGTAATCTTTGGGAGGAGAACCTCACTATCGGGTATTCCTGACCATAACATCCTGTATGGAAAGTCCTGTTCATTGTAAATCTCAGTGGGTAAGGTCCACGCTTCCACAAAGAACATTGGGGTCATTAACATCTTATCAATCAATATATTTTATATTTTATCTACTGATAACCTAGAAACTCTCTCCTCAAAATACAGTCACTGTGTCTGAAAAGTGGGCTAGTCGAACCCCTTCCATTGACAGATATCCTGAACGCAAGAAATAGTTGGAATGTTCTGCTGGAATTGGAACAGCGGTAGTCATAGCAATGGTCATGTTGGTTCCGTGTGGTGGTTCTAGAAGAGCTGTTGTGGAAAGGGGTCAGGGACCACAGGAGTTTCCATGATTGTGGTTCCGCTGTTCCACTGCCACCTGAAACATAATCCCAGAATGTTTTGTCGACGTACAGTGTGCAGTCCCCTGACCCAACACTCTACTCTGTCTTTCTCTCTCGCTCCCTCCTCCCTCTCTGTCTCTTCCCTCTCCCCCTCTCTCTCTTTCTCTGTCTCTCCCCCTCTCGCTCTTTCTCTCTGTCTCTCCCTCTCTCCCTCTCGCTCTTTCTCTCTGTCTCTCCCTCTCTCCCTCTCGCTCTTTCTCTCTGTCTCTCCCTCTCTCCCTCTCGCTCTTTCTCTCTGTCTCTCCCTCTCTCCCTCTCTCCCTCTCGCTCTTTCTCACTGTCTCTCTCACTCTCTCTCTTTCTCTCTGTCTCTCTCCCTCTCGCTCTTTCTCTCTGTCTCTCGTGCTCTCTTTTTCTCTCTCCCAAAGGATTTGGACGTGGGGGAGCTGAAAGCCACACATTCACTAAGTAGACCAACTCAGGTACAGTACAGGCCATTCAGTGTACTCCTTCAAATATAGACCAACACCGTTCATTTAAGTCACATTCAACTAGATCTCAATGATAATAAGATATTTGTCCTGTTACACACAACTGTGTTTCTTGCACATCCCAACTCCTCCTAAGACACCTGCAGGGTGACCATATTCCAGCACCACCAGAGAAATGAGGGTTAAGAGCCTTGCTCAAGGGTACAGCGACAGATGTTTCACCTTGTAAGGTTCGGTACTTGAACCAGTGAACTTTTGATTCCTTTCCCAACGCTCTAACCTCGAGGCTACCTGCCACACCAGAATCAAAGCAAATATATGGAGAGAAATATACACCTTCACCACCAATCTCACAACCTTACAAACGCTACAAACATGAAAGATTGTTGTTTCGTTATACAAAATACAAATCTAACATGTTTTCTCCTTTGTTTACAGGTTCTTCCACCACACCAGATGGGTTTGAAGAAGAAGGCAACTCAGCGTTCTATACCATCCTCCATACTATGCTAAAACAAAAACAAACAACCAAAAAGGCTCCTTTTTGGAACCAGCATTTTGTGTTATTTTCTGTCTTTGTGTTGTCTAGAGGAATCAGTCTTAATACACATTTTAATTGGCTATAGTGAGATGTTTACTATAGTCCTGCTAGTGGATCGGAGGGTTATACAATATCCTCTCTGTTCCGGTACATGTTTTTAAAATTCTAATTAAACAGTCTTTTTCAAAATGTTTTTCTCTCTTATTCATTCATTCCTCATTGGCTTACTCAGATCAGTATTGTTTTTATATTACGTCTCATTTAGACGTTTCCTCATTAATACACTTGACAGATACATACAGAGCAATATGACAATATTTCTGTGACTTCTACTTGCTACAATCTATGGAAACTTGGACATGTCCACTATGCCCACTATGTCCACTATGTACACTATGTCCATTATGTCCACTATGTCCACTATGCCCACTATGTCCATTATGTCCACTATGTACACTATGTCCATTATGTCCACTATGTACACTATGTCCATTATGTCCATTATGTCCACTATGTACACTATGTCCATTATGTCCACTATGTCCACTATGCCCACTATGTCCATTATGTCCACTATGTACACTATGTCCATTATGTCCACTATGTACACTATGTCCATTATGTCCACTATGTACACTATGTCCACTATGTCCACTATGTACACTATGTCCATTATGTCCATTATGTCCACTATGTCCACTATGCCCACTATGTCCATTATGTCCACTATGCACACTATGCCCACTATGCCCACTATGTCCACTATGTCCATTATGCCCACTATGCCCACTATGTCCACTGTGCCCACTATGTCCACTGTGCCCACTATGTCCATTATGTCCACTATGCCCACTATGCCCACTATGTCCACTATGCCCATTATGTCCACTATGCCCACTATGCCCACTATGCCCACTATGTCCACTATGCCCACTATGCCCACTATGTCCACTATGCCCACTATGCCCACTATGCCCACTATGTCCACTGTGTCCACTGTGTCCACTATTTCCACTGTGTTCACTATTTCCACAGTTTCCATATCTGCAAGAAGAAAAACAGAACACATCACATTGGCATCAGGCCAGCCATAGATAATACTTATTGTCCACATTCCTTGGCAGTTGGCACAATCACTAACTCAATCAGTAATCTAATTCGATTAGGATCTGGACACAGAACTATGTATGTGAGCAGGAATAGAAAGCTTTCCTTCAACATTGCAGTAAATACATGGGTAATCTACCTTGATGAAAATTCCAGCTATTGATGAGGATGGACTCTTGAAACTGTCATCCTCTCTAGTCTACCGTGGGTTTGTAACCTCACACATAAACTAAAGTTAACATTTTTGCTAATGAGAGCAACATAGATCAATATTATGACATTGTCCTTCTGAATAAGTCCCTATCTACTTCCATGAAACAAGCATTATGACATTATCCTTCTGAATAAGTCCCTATCTACTTCCATGAAACAAGCATTATGACATTATCCTTCTGAATAAGTCCCTATCTACTTCCATGAAACAAGCATTATGACATTATCCTTCTGAATAAGTCCCTATTTACTTCCATGAAACAAGCATTATGACATTATCCTTCTGAATAAGTCCCTATCTACTTCCATGAAACAAGCATTATGACATTATCCTTCTGAATAAGTCCCTATCTACTTCCATGAAACAAGCATTATGACATTATCCTTCTGAATAAGTCCCTATCCACTTCCACGATACAAACATTATGACATTATCCTTCAGAATAAGTCTCTATCCACTTCCACGATACAAACATTATGACATTATCCTTCAGAATAAGTCCCTATCTACTTCCACGATACAAACATTATGACATTACCCTTCTGAATAAGTCCCTATCTACTTCCACGATACAAGCATTATGACATTACCCTTCTGAATAAGTCTCTATCCACTTCCACGATACAAACATTATGACATTATCCTTCAGAATAAGTCCCTATCCACTTCCACGATACAAACATTATGACATTATCGTTCTGAATACGTCCCTGTCCACTTCCACGATACAAACATTATGACATTATCCTTCAGACTAAGTCTCTATCCACTTCCACGATACAAACCTTATGACATTACCCTTCAGAATAAGTCCCTATCCACTTCCACGATACAAACCTTATGACATTATCCTTCAGAATAAGTCCCTATCCACCTCCACGATACAAACCTTATGACATTATCCTTCAGACTAAGTCTCTATCCACTTCCACGATACAAACCTTATGACATTATCCTTCAGACTAAGTCTCTATCCACTTCCACGATACAAACCTTATGACATTATCCTTCAGAATAAGTCCCTATCCACTTCCACGATACAAACATTATGACATTATCCTTCAGACTAAGTCCCTATCCACTTCCACGATACAAACATTATGACATTATCCTTCAGAATAAGTCTCTATCCACTTCCACGATACAAACATTATGACATTATCCTTCAGAATAAGTCCCTGTCCACTTCCACGATACAAACATTATGACATTATCCTTCAGAATAAGTCTCTATCCACTTCCACGATACAAACATTATGACATTATCCTTCAGAATAAGTCCCTATCCACTTCCACGATACAAACATTATGACATTATCCTTCAGAATAAGTCTCTATCCACTTCTACGATACAAACATTATGACATTATCCTTCAGAATAAGTCTCTATCCACTTCCACGATACAAACATTATGACATTATCCTTCAGACTAAGTCCCTATCCACTTCCACGATACAAACATTATGACATTATCCTTCAGAATAAGTCTCTATCCACTTCCACGATACAAACATTATGACATTATCCTTCAGAATAAGTCTCTATCCACTTCCCTTGGACAGCCCCATCCACTATTAGAGACATGATTCAGGGGACACATCCCTCTACTCCTTCTCACACCCACCCACTCTGTCCACTAAACAGCTGGACCTGTCTTGAAGGTAGGGAGGTTAGGGGAGGGAGGGATTGAGGGAGGGAGGGATGTAGGGAGGGCGGGAGAGATGGAGGGAGGGGAGTGAGCATGGGAGGCCAGGCTATTCTAGAGTCCTAAAGGGAGATGAAGGGAAAGGAGGGTCTGGGATTTTTCCCAAACTATCCCATGGCCAGAAGGGAAGTCCAGAAGGGAAGTCCAGAAGGGAAGTCCAGAAAGGAAGTCCAGAAGGGATGTCCTGAAGGGCAGGCCAGAAGGACAGGCCAGAAGGGAAGTCCAGAAGGACAGGCCAGAAGGGCAGGCCAGAAGGACAGGCCAGAAGGGCAGGCCGGAAGGACAGGCCAGAAGGGCAGGCCAGAAGGACAGGCCAGAAGGGAAGTCCAGAAGGACAGGCCAGAAGAGCTGGCCAGAAGGACAGGCCAGAAGGGCAGGCCAGAAGGACAGGCCAGAATGGCAGGCCAGAAGGACAGGCCAGAAGGGAAGTCCAGAAGGGAAGTCCAGAAGGGCAGGCCAGAAGGGAAGTCCAGAAGGGCCGGCCAGAAGGGAAGTCCAGAAGGACAGGCCAGAAGGACAGGCCAGAAGGGAAGTCCAAAAGGGAAGTCCAGAAGGGCAGGCCAGAAGGGAAGTCCAGAAGGGCAGGCCAGAAGGGAAGTCCAGAAGGACAGGCCAGAAGGACATGGCCAGAAGGACAGGCCAGAAGGGAAGTCAGAAAGGGAAAGCCAGAAGGGAAAGCCAGAGGGCAGAGAAGAAGGGAAGTCCAGAAGGGCAGGCCAGAAGGGAAGTTCAAAAGGGCAGGGAAGAAGGGAAGTCCAGAAGGGAAAGCCAGAAGGGAAAGCCAGAAGGACAAGCCAGAAGGGATGTCCAGAAGGGCAGGCCAGAAGGACAGGCCAGAAGGGCAGGCCAGAAGGACAGGCCAGAAGCGAAGTCCAGAAGGGAAAGTCAGAAGGGAAAGCCAGAGGGCAGGCCAGAAGGGAAGTCCAGAAGGGCAGGCAAGAAGGGAAGTCCAGAAGGGCAGGCCAGAAGGGAAGTCCAGAAGGGCAGGCCAGAAGGGAAGTCCAGAAGGAAATGCCAGAAGGGAAGTCCAGAAGGGAAAGCCAGAAGGGAAGTCCAGAAGGGAAGTCCAGAAGGGCAGGCCAGAAGGGAAGTCCAGAAGGGAAGTCCAGAAGGGAAAGCCAGAAGGGAAGTCCAGAAGGGAAAGCCAGAAGGGAAGTCCAGAAGGAAAAGCCAGAAGGGAAGTCCAGAAGGGAAGTCCAGAAGGGAAAGCCAGAAGGGAAGTCCAGAAGGAAAAGCCAGAAGGGAAGTCCAGAAGAGAAGTCCAGAAGGGCAGGCCAGAAGGGAAGTCCAGAAGGGAAGTCCAGAAAGGAAAGCCAGAAGGGAAGTCCAGAAGGGAAGTCCAGAAGGACAGGCCAGAAGGACAGGCCAGAAGGGAAGTCCAGAAGGGAAAGCCAGAAGGGAAAGCCAGAAGGGAAGTCCAGAAGGGCAGGCCAGAAGGGAAGTCCAGAAGGAAAAGCCAGAAGGGAAGTCCAGAAGGGCAGGCCAGAAGGGATGTCCAGAAGGACAAGCCAGAAGGGAAGTCCAGAAGGAAAAGCCAGAAGGGAAGTCCAGAAGGAAAAGCCAGAAGGGAAGTCCAGAAGGAAAAGCCAGAAGGGAAGTCCAGAAGGAAAAGCCAGAAGGGAAGTCCAGAAGGGAAGTCCAGAAGGAAAAGCCAGAAGGGAAGTCCAGAAGGGAAGTCCAGAAGGGAAGTCCAGAAGGAAAAGCCAGAAGGGAAGTCCAGAAGGGAAGTCCAGAAGGAAAAGCCAGAAGGGAAGTCCAGAAGGGAAGTCCAGAAGGGAAGTCCAGAAGGGAAGTCCAGAAGGAAAAGCCAGAAGGGAAGTCCAGAAGGAAAAGCCAGAAGGGCAGGGAAGAAGGACAGGGAAGAAGGGAAGGCCAGATCCTCCTTCGTGACCTTTGTGGCTTCCACAGCCACACCCTGTTCCGAGGACATTGCCTTGAGCTCTGAGTTTACGACCAGCCGCCCATCCGCCCTCCGTCACCCAGCAACTGGCTGGCAGCCACCTCACTAACCTTCCTCCCCTCAGCTGTCACCAGGCCGACCCACCGCCCACTGTTACCACGGTAATAGACACAAACAAGACCCAACAGCCACCTGACAACCCAGACACCTCTCTCTCTCTCTCTCTCACTCTCTCCCTCCCTCCCTCCCTCCCACCCACATGCATTCCTCTTTGAACAAAGACATCCAGTGTCACACAGAAGTCCACCAAGCCATACCACAGACAGGGTGGTATGCCCAACTGATGAGGCCACAGAGCGAGGGGGGGGGGGGGATTAGTAATAGCATCTGTGAAAAGTGCATTTATCTCCCAACTCTTTTCTTATCTGTTATCTTCCCCTAACTAGAATGAAAAGAGAATATAAAGTAAATAAACAAATCCATTGCATAGCACACTCAGAGAAGAAATATACAAATTGACTTCAGTTGTGGTTGGAGTATTTTTGACATACTTATACGCTCAGTGCCAACCATGTCATTAGAACCTGTCAAGTTCCACAGGATAACAAAAGACAAAATAGTTCTTTCTAAACATTTTTGGAATAATGGGGGACAACATCTATCTGTGAGGGGGCTAGAAAGGGGGACAACATATATCTGTGAAGGGGCTAGAAAGGGGGACAACATCTATCTGTGAGGGGGCTAGAAAGGGGGACAACATCTATCTGTGAGGGGGCTAGAAAGGGGGACAACATATATCTGTGAGGGGGCTAGAAAGGGGGCAACATCTATCTGTGAGGGGGCTAGAAAGGGGGACAACATATATCTGTGAGGGGGCTAGAAAGGGGGACAACATCTATCTGTGAGGGGGCTAGAAAGGGGGACAACATCTATCTGTGAAGGGGCTAGAAAGGGGGACAACATCTATCTGTGAGGGGGCTAGAAAGGGGGACAACATCTATCTGTGAGGGGGATAGAAAGGGGGACAACATCTATCTGTGAGGGGGCTAGAAAGGGGGACAACATCTATCTGTGAGGGGGCTAGAAAGGGGGACAACATATATCTGTGAAGGGGCTAGAAAGGGGGACAACATCTATCTGTGAGGGGGCTAGAAAGGGGGACAACATCTATCTGTGAGGGGGCTAGAAAGGGGGACAACATATATCTGTGAGGGGGCTAGAAAGGGGGCAACATCTATCTGTGAGGGGGCTAGAAAGGGGGACAACATATATCTGTGAGGGGGCTAGAAAGGGGGACAACATCTATCTGTGAGGGGGCTAGAAAGGGGGACAACATCTATCTGTGAAGGGGCTAGAAAGGGGGACAACATCTATCTGTGAGGGGGATAGAAAGGGGGACAACATCTATCTGTGAGGGGGATAGAAAGGGGGACAACATCTATCTGTGAGGGGGCTAGAAAGGGGGACAACATCTATCTGTGAGGGGGCTAGAAAGGGGGACAACATCTATCTGTGAGGGGGATAGAATGGGGGACAACATCTATCTGTGAGGGGGATAGAAAGGGGGACAACATCTATCTGTGAGGGGGATAGAAAGGGGGACAACATCTATCTGTGAGGGGGATAGAAAGGGGGACAACATATATCTGTGAGGGGGATAGAAAGGGGGACAACATCTATCTGTGAGGGGGATAGAAAGGGGGACAACATCTATCTGTGAGGGGGATAGAAAGGGGGACAACATCTATCTGTGAGGGGGATAGAAAGGGGGTAGCATAGAAAAATATAAGAAATATATCAACATGAAAAATGTGGGTCAGTATTCTGTTTTTTTACAGGGTCCGTGAAAATGATTTTTTTTGTTCTGCAATTTCGTGGCAGAAGATTGTGTTCTCTCTCTCCCCCCTCTCTCTTTCCATGACAATTATCGTTTAACACTGGAAGGACAGACCTTAAAGGGGGGATGAACTTCCTGATTTGGCCTTGTTTTTTGAGTGAGTGACTGTAACTGGGTACTGTTTTGGCAGAGTGAATTTACAAACGCTTCACACGTGCGAAAGCGAGCACAAGAGACACCCACACTGCGAAAGCGTGCACAAGAGACACCCACACTGCGAAAGCGTGCACAAGAGACACCCACACTGCGAAAGCACGCACAAGAGACACCCACACTGCGAAAGCGTGCACAAGAGACACCCACACTGTGAAAGCGTGCACAAGAGACACCCACACTGTGAAAGCGTGCACAAGAGACACCCACACTGTGAAAGCGCACACAAGAGACACCCACATTAAAACATCCCCCCAAGACAACTCTCATTTGGCTTTAGTCATGGCTGCTGCATTTCTTAATGATCAAGTGGTCATAACTGAAGCCTAACAAAAGGGCTGTTGGGGGGATGTTTTAATGCTTATGCTTCTAGTTCCGACAGTGCAGTAATATCTAACAAGTAATCTAACAATTTCAGAACAGCTAACTTGTACACACAAGTGTAAAGGAATGATTAAGAATATGTCCATATAAATACATGGATGAGCGATGGCCGAACGGCATAGGCAAGATGCAGTAGATGGTATAGGGTACAGTATATACATATGAGATGAGTAGGGTATGTAAACATTATATAAAGTGTTTAAGTTATTTGTGATACATTTATTCCATCCAATTATTAATTATTAAAGTGGCTAGAGATTTGAGTCAGTATGTTGGCAGCAGCCACTCAATGTTAGTGATGGCTGTTTAACAGTCTGATGGCCTTGAGATAGAAGCTGTTTTTCAGTCTCTCGGTCCCAGCTTTGATGCAACTGTACTGACCTCGCCTTCTGGATGATAGAGGGGTGAACAGGCAGGGACTCGGGTGGTTGTTGTCCTTGATGATCTTTTTGACCTTCCTGTGACATCGGGTGGTGTAGGTGTCCTGGAGGGCAGGGAGTTTTCCCCCGGTGATACGTTGTGCAGACCTCACTACCCTCTGGAGAGCCTTACGGTTGTGGGCGGAGCAGTTGCCGTACCAGGCGGTGATACAGCCCGACAAGATGCTCTCGATTGTGCATCTGTAAAAGTTTGTGAGTGCTTTTTTCTCCAGCCTCCTGAGATTGAAGAGGCGATGTTGCGCCTTCTTCACAACGCTGTCTGTGTGGGTGGACCAATTCAATTTGTCCGTGATATGTACGCCGAGGAACTTAAAACTATCCACCTTCTCCATTACTGTCCCATCGATGTGGATAGGGGGGTGTTCCCTCTGCTCTTTCCTGAAGTCCACAATCATCTCCTTAGTTTTGTTGACGTTGAGTGTGAGGTTATTTTCCTGACACCACACTCTGAGGGCTCTCACCTTCTCCCTGTAGGCCGTCTCGTCGTTACTGGTAATCAAGCCTACCACTGTAGTGTAGTCTGCAAACTTGATGATTGAGTTGGAGGCGTGCATGGCCACGCAGTCATGGGTGAACAGGGAGTACAGGAGAGGGCTGAGAAAGCACCCTTGTGGGGCCCCAGTGTTGAGGATCAGCGGGGTGGAGATGTTGTTTCCTACCCTCACACCCTGGGGGTGTCTCGTCAGAAAGTCCAGGACCCAGTTGCACAGGGTGGGGTCGAGACCCAAGGTCTCAAGGTCCCAAGGTCTCGAGCTTGATGACGAGTTTGGAGGGTACTATGGTGTTAAATGCTGAGCTGTAGTCAGCATTCTCACATAGGTATTCCTCTTGTTCAGATGGGTTAGGGCAGTGTGCAGTGTGGTTGCGATTGCATCGTCTGTGGACCTATCGGGGCGGTAAGCAAATTGGAGTGGGTCTAGGGTGTCAGGTAGGGTGGAGGTGATATGGTCCTTGACTCAAAGCACTTCATGATGACGGAAGTGAGTGCTACGGGGCGGTAGTCATTTAGCTCAGTTACCTTAGCTTTCTTGGGAACAGGAACAATGGTGGCCCTCTTCAAGCATGTGGGAACAGCAGAATGGGATAGGGATTGATTGAATATGTCCGTAAACACACCAGCCAGCTGGTTTGCGCATGCTCTGAGGACGCAGCTAGGGATGCCTTCTGGGCCGGCAGCCTTGCGAGGGTTAACACGTTTAAATGTTTTAATCACGTTGGCTGTGGTGAAGGAGAGCCCGCAGGTTTTGGTAGCGGGCCGTGTCAGTGGCACTGTATTGTCCTCAAAGCGGGCAAAGAAGTTGTTTATTTTGTCTGGGAGCAAGACATCGGTGTCCACAACGGGGCTGGTTTTCATTATGTAATCTGTGATTGACTGTAGACCCTGTCACATACGTCTCGTGTCTGAGCCGTTGAATTGCGACTCTACTTTGTCTCTATACTGACGCTTAGCTTGTTTGATTAAAGAATAATTTTTTAAGCCATGAGACAATTGAGACATGGATTGTGTATATGTGCCATTCAGAGGGTGAATTGGCAAGGCAAAATATTTAAGTGACTTTGAACATGGTATGGTAGTAGGTGCCAGGAGCACCGGTTTGTGTCAAGAGCTGCAACACTGCTGAGTTTTTTATGCTCACCCGTTTCCCGTGTGTATCTAGAATGGTCCACCACCCAAAGGACATCCAGCCAACTTAACACAACTGTGGGAAGCATTGGAGTCAACATGGGTCAGCATCCCTGTGGAACCCTTTCAACACCTTGTAGAGTCCATGCCCTGACAGACTGAGGCTGTTCTGAGGGCAAAAGGGGATGCATGTAATTATTAGGAAAATGTTCCTAATGTTTTGTGCACTCAGTGTATACTGTAAACCCATACTGGATAATATACAGAAATGCAGATGAGTGTTTTAAGTGGAAATCTCATATACGGCGTTTATATTGTGTGTAGAGTGAGGTGGTGTGTGGGGCCACACACATCTGTTTGGATTACTTGCTAAGAAGCCTACTGTTCTACCATCAATGTCTATTGCCATCCTATGTGCTATGGCATTGTTCTAGTGCCAACTGCGCTTTTGAGTAAGAAAGAGCTTGAGGCCCCCTGAACTCCACAACTCAGCAAGATTACAACAGAAGGTCGATTAAGGCTCAGAGGCTGTGCTTTTTAACTTAACTGTTTTATGGCAGGATATTTAAAAAAAAATCCCCTCAGTAAAACAGACATTAACAGGGAAAACACAATACCATTGAAAAGAAAGGAAGTTTATTTTCTTTCCTCCAGCGTCCCACAGAATTCTTTAAGATGGTATCCGAGTCACGGAATTCACATAAAAGAAGTGGACCTGGCCAATTCTAAAGGTTCTGTAATAAACATAATGTTGGGAAATGCAGCTGTATTATTGCTACATTTCCTGTCGCCCACAGAGACATTCCACAGATCTGTCGCCCACTGAGATATTCCACAGATCTGTCGCCCACTGAGATATTCCACAGATCTGTCGCCCACTGAGATATTCCACAGATCTGTCTCCTCTCTACATTTTCCTCCTCTGTCTCTGCTGCTAAAGCCACTTTCTACCACGCTAAATTCCAAGCATCTGTCTCTAACCCTAGGAAGCTCTTTGCAGACCTTCTCCTCCCTCCTGAATCCTCCTCCCCCTCCCCCCCCTCCTCCCTCTCTGCAGATGACTTCGTCAACCATTTTGAAAAGAAGGTCGACGACATCCGATCCTCGTTTGCTAAGTCAAACGACACCGCTGGTTCTGCTCACACTGCCCTACCCTGTGCTCTGACCTCTTTCTCCCCTCTCTCTCCAGATGAAATCTCGCGTCTTGTGACGGCCGGCCGCCCAACAACCTGCCCGCTTGACCCTATCCCCTCCTCTCTTCTCCAGACCATTTCCGGAGACCTCCTCCCTTACCTCACCTCGCTCATCAACTCATCCCTGACCGCTGGCTACGTCCCTTCCGTCTTCAAGAGAGCGAGAGTTGCACCCCTTCTGAAAAAACCTACACTCGATCCCTCCGATGTCAACAATTACAGACCAGTATCCCTTCTTTCTTTTCTCTCTTGAACGTGCCGTCCTTGGCCAGCTCTCCCGCTATCTCTCTCTGAATGACCTTCTTGATCCAAATCAGTCAGGTTTCAAGACTAGTCATTCAACTGAGACTGTTCTCCTCTGTATCACGGAGGCGCTCCGCACTGCTAAAGCTAACTCTCTCTCCTCTGCTCTCATCCTTCTAGATCTATCGGCTGCCTTCGATACTGTGAACCATCAGATCCTCCTCTCCACCCTCTCCGAGTTGGGCATCTCCGGCGCGGCCCACGCTTGGATTGCGTCCTACCTGACAGGTCGCTCCTACCAGGTGGCGTGGCGAGAATCTGTCTCCTCACCACGCGCTCTCACCACTGGTGTCCCCCAGGGCTCTGTTCTTGGCCCTCTCCTATTCTCGCTATACACCAAGTCACTTGGCTCTGTCATAACCTCACATGGTCTCTCTTATCATTGCTATGCAGACGACACACAATTAATCTTCTCCTTTCCCCCTTCTGATGACCAGGTGGCGAATCGCATCTCTGCATGTCTGGCAGACATATCAGTGTGGATGACGGATCACCACCTCAAGCTGAACCTCGGCAAGACGGAGCTGCTCTTCCTCCCGGGGAAGGACTGCCCGTTCCATGATCTCGCCATCACGGTTGACAACTCCATTGTGTCCTCCTCCCAGAGCGCCAAGAACCTTGGCGTGATCCTGGACAACACCCTGTCGTTCTCAACCAACATCAAGGCGGTGGCCCGTTCCTGTAGGTTCATGCTCTACAACATCCGCAGAGTACGACCCTGCCTCACACAGGAAGCGGCGCAGGTCCTAATCCAGGCACTTGTCATCTCCTGTCTGGATTACTGCAACTCGCTGTTGGCTGGGCTCCCTGCCTGTGCCATTAAACCCCTTCAACTCATCCAGAACGCCGCAGCCCGTCTGGTGTTCAACCTTCCCAAGTTCTCTCACGTCACCCCGCTCCTCTGCTCTCTCCACTGGCTTCCAGTTGAAGCTCGCATCCGCTACAAGACCATGGTGCTTGCCTACGGAGCTATGAGGGGAACGGCACCTCAGTACCTCCAGGCTCTGATCAGGCCCTACACCCAAACAAGGGCACTGCGTTCATCCACCTCTGGCCTGCTCGCCTCCCTACCACTGAGGAAGTACAGCTCCCGCTCAGCCCAGTCAAAACTGTTCGCTGTCCTGGCCCCCCAATGGTGGAACAAACTCCCTCACGACACCAGGACAGCGGAGTCAATCATCACCTTCCGGAGACACCTGAAACCCCACCTCTTTAAGGAATACCTAGGATAGGATAAGTAATCCCTCTCACCCCCCCCTTAAGTTTTAGATGCACTATTGTAAAGTGACTGCTCCACTGGATGTCATAAGGTGAATGCACCAATTTGTAAGTCGCTCTGGATAAGAGCGTCTGCTAAATGACTTAAATGTAAATGTAAATCTGTCGGCCACTGAGATATTCCACAGATCTGTCGCCCACTGAGATATTCCACAGATTTGTCGCCCACTGAGATATTCCACAGATCCGTCGCCCACTGAGATATTCCACAGATCTCTCGCCCACTGAGATATTCCACAGATCTGTCGCCCACTGAGATATTCCACAGATATGTCGCCCACTGAGACACACACACACACCTTTTCCAGCATCTCTTGTGTGCAAGACTGTTTATTTTTGCTGTAAATCATTTTGGAGTTGTTAGTGAAGTTCATACAGTAAGTGTTGCATGTCACTCAGAGTTTCATACAGTAAGTGTTGCATGTCACTCAGAGTTTCATACAGTGTGTTGCATGTCACTCAGAGTTTCATACAGTGTGTTGCATGTCACTCAGAGTTTCATATAGTGTGTTGCATGTCACTCAGAGTTTCATAGTGTGTTGCATGTCACTCAGAGTTTCATTTCAGTGTGTTGCATGTCACTCAGAGTTTCATACAGTGTGTTGCATGTCACTCAGAGTTTCATACAGTGTGTTGCATGTCACTCAGAGTTTCATACAGTGTGTTGCATGTCACTCAGAGTTTAATATAGTGTGTTGCATGTCACTCAGTTTCATACAGTGTGTTGCATGTCACTCAGAGTTTCATATAGTGTGTTGCATGTCACTCAGAGTTTCATACAGTGTGTTGCATGTCACTCAGAGTTTCATATAGTGTGTTGCATGTCACTCATACATTTGAGTCATTTAGCAGATGCTCTTATCCAGAGCGACTTACAAATTGGTGCATTCACCTTATGACATCCAGTGGAACAGTCACTTTACAATAGTGCATCTAAATTAAAGTGTGTTGGGGGGGTGAGAGGGATTACTTATCCTATCCTAGGTATTCCTTAAAGAGGTGGGGTTTCAGGTGTCTCCGGAAGGTGGTGATTGACTCCGCTGTCCTGGCGTCGTGAGGGAGTTTGTTCCACCATTGGGGTGCCAGAGCAGCGAACAGTTTTGACTGGGCTGAGTGGGAGCTGTACTTCCTCAGTGGTAGGGAGGCGAGCAGGCCAGAGGTGGATGAACGCAGTGCCCTTGTTTGGGTGTAGGGCCTGATCAGAGCCTGGAGGTACTGAGGTGCCGTTCCCCTCACAGCTCCGTAGGCAAGCACCATGGTCTTGTAGCGGATGCGAGCTTCAACTGGAAGCCAGTGGAGAGAACGGAGGAGTTTCATATAGTGTGTTTTGCATGTCACTCAGAGTTTCCAGGCTCTGTAGTTGTAGTGTCTGGTAGTGTCTGGTAACTGAAGTGCTGCTGTGATGTCACAGTATGTTGTAGATGCACAGGAAAGCAACCCTATGCGTTTCACTCTCTCCAGCCAACTCCTGAAGTGGTGGGATAAAGACTCATTACAGTACTGACTCTAAACATGAAGGCCAGAGTTGGATTTGTCTAACTTTTTCCACTTCACATGCATTAAATATAATGACTCAATTATGGGTACCATAATTTAGGCTTTTATGTATAATGTTGTCAGTTTGTCCAAGGATTGGCTAGGAGAAAATAAACTGTATGGTCATTTTCCCTCTGTACAGTATGAAATTGCTGTGACAGCGTATGGAACAGATTATTATTATGTATTTAATGACTTCAATACCAGATGCTAGCAGCTACCATGTCACTTGGACATCCTACTTAAAATTGCAATGATGGTCCATTTCTGTACAGAGGCTGCATTTCCCAGGAGGAATAATAATTATCTCTCCATCTGGACTGAACTGTACATGCTTGGTGTTAAATCACGCTTTTCACAGAACACTGACTACACCACTTCCGCAACCCGTTCAAACCTCTTGTTAAACAATAAATAATTGAGTGGAATGGCAACTCAGAAAGTGCTTTGCTTGAACTTGGATCTATGAGATATCTTTAACGTGTAAATTGTGTGTAAAGACAAGACTGTCTTCAACAGTGATCCATTCATTCACTGTGGATTCACCAGGCCCGCGTTGGAGGGAGGAGTGTGTGTGTGTGTGTGTGTGTGTGTGTGTGTGTGTGTGTGTGTGTGTGTGTGTGTGTGTGTGTGTGTGTGTGTGTGTGTGTGTGTGTGTGTGTGTGTGTGTGTGTGTGTGTGTGTGTGTGTGTGTGTGTGTGTGTGTGTGTGTGGTTTCGCAAAGCTTGTGTTGCAGGGATGGATGAGAGTAATGGCAGTTACAGGCAAAACTGGACCAGGTTTCAGTAATTGAATATGCATGGCAGTTTCAGATATTCCCACACCTCTCATCCCTCCGTTCCCTCCGTTCCCTCCCTCCCTCCCTCCCTCCGGATTCATCACTGTGTCAGGCAGCCAGCAGCACTCCTTAACTACTCCACTCTGAGGGATTCATCACTGTGTCAGGCAGCCAGCAGCACTCCTTAACTCCTCCACTCTGAGGGATTCATGAAATCGTACATGGAGGAAGTCTCTGGCTCCAGGATGCAGCAGCATGATGATGATTGGTTGGCTGTAAGACTTCCTGTCTTCACCAGACTATAGCCTGGCTGACACTAGCCAAACTATACAAACTACACTCCAAACCTGGGGTCAAATAGGATAAGTTTTCCATCAACATGGTTGGGTGGCGCTTGATAAAAAAAAAGCTTTGGCAAAAAAATGACCAACAGAATAGTCTCTCCCATCTGCCATTCCAGGCAGGCTCAGTTCAAATGTTCAAAGTATTTTGAAAAGAAAACAGATACTATTTGAACCCTGTCAGGCTCCTATAGGTTTTAATGAGGACCAATTAAATCCTGGACTAGCAAAATAACATGATATTTAAACACTTTTACATCCCTCTCTATATTCTGTAGTTAATATCATTATGTTGCAAACTAGGAGTGTAGCTACTCAAACAGAAACTCTGCCCTGTGGTGGATTGTTCTGGACCAGATGGCCAAACCTGACATAGTGTACACCTCAGTGCGGACAGACAGACAGACAGAGCTCCCCTGCCCTGAGAAGCTGAGGGGAGTCCCCTGCCCTCACACAGAGAGAACTCGGTATGAGCCTGGCTCTCTGACTTCATGTTTGGGAATATCCTGCGGATATGCGTGTCTGTGTGTCTAGGCTTGAAAATGGGGTATTAGTGTTCATTTATAACTAAAAACATTATGGCTGTAAATCATCAGAACCAGCCCAGCCCAGCCCATGAATACTAAGTCAGTAAACCTTACACACAATAACATTGTTATTTTTGACAGCAGATGGACTCTCAGGGCATGGACTCTACAAGGTGTTGAATGCGTTCCGCAGGGATGCTGGCCATGTTGACTCCAATGCTTCCACAGGGATGCTGGCCATGTTGACTCCAATGCTTCCACAGGGATGCTGGCCATGTTGACTCCAATGCTTCCACAGGGATGCTGGCCATGTTGACGCCAATGCTTCCACAGGGATGCTGGCCATGTTGACTCCAATGCTTCCACAGGGATGCTGGCCATGTTGACTCCAATGCTTCCACAGGGATGCTGGCCATGTTGACTCCAATGCTTCCCACAGTTGTGTCAAGTCAGCTGGATGTCCTTTGGGTGGTGGACCATTCTTGATAAAAATGGGAAATTGTTGAGCATGAAAAACCCAGCAGCATTTCAGCCCTTGACACAAACCGGTGCACCTGGCAGCTACTACCATACCCCGTTCAAAGGCACTTTCATCTTTTGTCTTGCCCATATATCTTCTGAATGGCACACATACATAAGACATGTCTCAATTGTCTCAAGGCTTAAAAATCTGTCTTTAACCTGCCTCCTCCCCTTCATCTACACTGATTGAAGTGGATTTAACAAGTGACATCAATACGGGATCATAACATTCACCTGGTCAGTTTATGTCATGGAAAGAGTTCTTAATGTTTTGTAAACTCTGTGTATCTTTCTATTGTTGACAGACAGAAACGGATTCCTGTGGTAAAGGAGCAGTGAATCGGCTGTGTGTCTGTGTGTGTATTGTGACAACCACCCAACAAACAGCCCACAAGGCATTCTTAATGGCGTGTATTATAAATAAAGAGGCAGGGTTGGCCTTGTAGTGAACAGAGTTAGGATGGGTTGAGCTCTGCTCAGACAACAGGGTGGGGTCAGCCCAAGGTCGTTATTATGACTGTGAGCTACAAGGTCTGTTGTATTGACTGCATGGTTTTACACCAGTCATATCTACGGCTCTGGGTTACATGATACAGGCAAGCAAACAACTATTAATCATGTTAATACCGATAACCGTTTTGCATAAGTACCCATTTTGAGTGTTTACTGTATGTGTTCATGTGTGTTCTTAAGTAGTTTAAAATACATGCCAGATTATGTCAACAGTAGAAGGAAAACCAATTCCATGACATGTGTTTATTATAAGAGGACTGTAGGAGAAAACCACATGGGTTTTATGAGGTCAGCCTGGGACAAACCACAGCCATGCACACATACACACACACACATGTAAATATGTGTATAGAATGGCTCACACACAGGTCAAACCAGAGATCAGACCAAAAGTATAGATAGAAAGTTTAATTCATGGATTCAAAAGATAGAAGCAACAGGACTGAAGAAGTGTAGCCATTTTCTTTTTTCTTTACAAACAGCAAGTCATGAAGTGTTTTAAAGCCTTACTACACAAAACAGATAACTACTGATCATCATAATCATTAAAAGTCATATTATATATAATACTAAGGCACATTCCAACAGAATGCTTTGTCTGTAGTGTCTGCCAGTTATTCTGTGTGCGTCCAAAATCAGACCCTATTCCCTGTAGTTGTTTCCTTTTGACCAGGCCACTATATAGGGAAGAAGGTGCTATTTCAGACACACAAAAGGTTCTATATGCTACTTCCAACTATAATACTTCAGCTCATAGTAATGCCAGTGAGGAATACATCAGGGTTCCTCACTACACTAACATTTTGACCATATGGAAATGTACAGCTTTTGGATGGTCTATATTCTACAAGTTTATGTTTCGTCACTGAACAGCTTATGTTCAGTTTCCTTCCTTCCTTCATTTGTCCCATGGGGGTAGCTGTAGTACAATGCAATTTCCTTATGCAATTTTACTGGTATATTCTTAACCAATCAATAAATACATCCTGTGTCAATCAAACCAATTTAAAAACTTATTTTATGCCTGAACTCTATACAGTACTGTACATACACAATTTACCCTGCCAACCAGTAACAGGACCCTCAGAATAGCCTGGGTCCAGATGTGTTTGTTCTGTATAGCAAACTCTTATGGTATCCATTGGAAAAACAGGAATCTGGAACCAGGCTACCCTCAAAAACCCACCACCCTAAAATAACACATCTTAACACCATCCAGACTCTTTCTGAAACCTAAACCCCACAGACAGAGTGTTTAATATCATCCACTTGATCAGGAATGTAGTTGGACGACCAAAACAGTAGAAATCTGGGTCTTTGTAGTAGTGCTCCTGTCCTGATCAGCACCATCTGCACCTGTAGCCAGACTACTCCCTCTCTCCCAGGTGAGATAGATCCCTACCCCTGGCCTGTCAGCATGTTACCGTGACAACGCAGCACCTTCCTTTAAAACACCATGTATCACTACTCTGAGGAAAGACTAAAATGTGTTATGTTTACAGAGAGGGATTATTTTTAACTTTTAACCCGGTCTCTAAACTACCCCTCAACAGATCTATGCTGAACTCTCCTGTTAAAAAGGTACTGAAAGAGAAATAAAATGAAAATAAAACATGTTTTATGGCAGTTCTTAAAGTGACATTTTATGTGGGGTTGTAATGCGTATATATCCACACTCGTAAATATACATAAACATGACAAACTGATCATGAACTCATAAAAGTGAAGAATGGGCTTCTTGGCCCTTATGCTTTAGTGGGGAGAGAGAATGATATTCACATACACTAATGTGGTGCTTTTGGTTTCACTACGGACCCACTGAGGGTTAAATTGCTTTCAATAAATATATATATTGTACGTGTAAATAAAATGTCATTTAGAAGGTCGCTGTGCTAGGAGGCTGAGGTGGGCATAGCCAGGTGGTACAGGTTTCAGGGTTTGAAGGGGAGGAAATAGAGGCTAGTGGCGGGGTCTCTGGTCTCTGGGCTGCTTATAGAACGAGCTATAGAGGCGAGCCTAGTGATAATAACACTGTGTTGGATCGTGGAAGTAGTATTGGAGAAGTCAGGTTGGTCTCGGAAGCTGGGGACTGGACGGGGCAGACAGCAGCAGCTCAGGGCTGGGCATCTGTGCAGACATCCTTCTCGTAGATGTAGCTGCCTACACCACCAGTGTTCACCCCTGGAGACAAGAACACGTTTTACATTTGAGTCATTTAGCAGGCGATCTGATCCAGAGCGACTTACAGTGGTGAGTGCAGACATTTTCAGACGTCTAGGGAGGATCACATGCGGAAAATGTATTGCAGTATAACAAATAATTAATTTTCAGTTGGTGGTTTGAAGCAGTCTGAGTGAGTTGCATCACCTTTGTGTCGGAAGAGCAATATGAGTGGGTTCTTTAAAAAGCAATTCTACACTGCATAGACTACTGTTACAGTACAGCTAATACATGTCAGACAACACCACCACCTGGTGGTTGAATAAAGAAGACAAGCGACACGCCTACCTTTGGGTCCGAAGAGACAAGCATAGCATGGCTTGTGGCAGTATGGTTGGCCATCATGCTGTAAAGAAATATAAAACAACGTAACCATACCACGTATTCATTGAGAATATCCATACTAGAACACATTTATGGGGCGGCAGGTAGCCTAGTGGTTAGAGCGTTGGACTTGTAACCGAAAGGTTGCAAGATTGAATCCCAGTGCTGACAAAGTAAAAATCTGTAATTCTGCCCCTGAACAAGGCAGTTAACCCACTGTTCCTAGGCCGTCATTGAAAATAAGAATTTGTTCTTAACGGACTTGCCTAGTAAAATAAAAATCATATTTAGGTACATTCAAGAAGACCAGCCTTAACAAGGTGTTGTGTAGATTCCCTGATATTAATAATTACTAGTTATTTAGGATGCAAGCTTATTTGTAGATCAGTGATTTTGTGCAGTCAGGGCCTTGTTCAGGCCAACTCCTTTGAACACAGTCTTTGAATAGCTGGCCCCTTCCTGTTAAAATAGCCCTTTCACCCCATCCTCATCCCTTCTTTCTCCATCACCTCCCATCCTATACATCCCCCTCTCTCTCCTACCTCTGCATGGCTGCCGGCGGCCAGGGTCTTGCTGCATCTCTCACAGCGGAGACAGGGCCGATGCCAGTCCTTCCCCAGGGAAGTCACCTTCTCAGCTGTCACACACACACACACCTTAGAAATGAGATGCATTCATCTCAGGGTTGCTACAGCAGGTGCCTCAGATATGTTTGAAACGTAATTCAAAGGAATGACACACAGGAGCACACAATACCATGGCAACTGCACAACAGTTCATTCTCACCCTGGTAGTGTGTGATAGGTACTTAATATAATGGCTACTTACCAAAGTAGACCTTCTTGTTACACCTGGGACACAGGTTGGCCTCACCAGAGAAGGTAGTGATGCTGGAAGCTGTACACACACACACACACACACACACACAGTAATATGGCCTACGGCCTACAATGGTGCAAAACCCCAGTGTGAACAGCTAAATAAACTACCCTGTGATTGTCCCTGGAGTGAGCCTAGTGTTAACCTGGTGTTAGCCTTACACCTGGAGTGAGCCTAGTGTTAACCTGATGTTAGCCTTACACCTGGAGTTAGCCTGATGTTAGCCTTACACCTGGAGTTAGCCTGATGTTAGCCTTACACCTGGAGTTAGCCTGATGTTAGCTTTACACCTGGAGTGAGCCTGGTGTTAACCTGGGCCTGTATAGTAGGGCCTGTGTAGTAGGGCCTGTATAGTAGGGCCTGTATAGTAGGGCCTGTATAGTAGGGCCTGTATAGTAGGGCCTGTATAGTAGGGCCTGTATAGTAGGGCCTGTATAGTAGGGCCTGTATAGTAGGGCCTGTATAGTAGGGCCTGTGTAGTAGGGCCTGTGTAGTAGGGCCTGTATAGTAGGGCGTGTATAGCAGGGCCTGTGTAGTAGGGCCTGTATAGTAGGGCCTGTATAGTAGGGCCTGTATAGTAGGGCCTGTGTAGTAGGGCCTGTGTAGTAGGGCCTGTGTAGTAGGGCCTGTATAGTAGGGCCTGTATAGTAGGGCCTGTATAGTAGGGCCTGTGTAGTAGGGCCTGTGTAGTAGGGCCTGTGTAGTAGGGCCTGTGTAGTAGGGCCTGTATAGTAGGCCCTGTATAGTAGGCCCTGTATAGTAGGCCCTGTATAGTAGGGCCTGTATAGTAGGGCCTGTATGGTAGGGCCTGTATGGTAGGGCCTGTATGGTAGGGCCTGTATAGTAGGGCCTGTATAGTAGGGCCTGTGTAGTAGGGCCTGTGTAGTAGGGCCTGTGTAGTAGGGCCTGTGTAGTAGGGCCTGTGTAGTAGGGCCTGTGTAGTAGGGCCTGTATAGTAGGGTTTGAGTCAGCAGGAAGACAACACACACAGTCTGCTAATCCTTTCTAACAGAGGCAGCTACTTCCAATATTTCACATGTCATCAGTTACACACATGGACACATGTAAACATGCGTGACAGAACGCGCACATGTAGCATGTACCTTTGACAGGAGCTCTGGGTGCCAACGCCGCCTTCTCCTCAGGTTTGGGGGGGGCGTCCACATCAGTAGGGGTCGGGCTATTGTTGAGGGGGGCTTCATACACATAGGACCCTGCTCCACCGATGTTGACACCTACAGAGGTCATAGGTCAGGTTCAACCCAGAGCCATCTATCTATCTATCTATCTATCTATCTATCTATCTATCTAAGATACATATTATTTCATAGAACATATTTCCAAACATTTAGCAATCATAACATATGGCTGTGGTTCAGCCCATCTGCTTTACTACACAACAGTGTGTTTCTAAACAGTACAATCAAACTTGAAGTTATTAGGAAGTCAGTTTGAAGATCTTCAGATAGTTTTAACCACTGGGCTTTGGACAGACATACAAGTGTACTGCACCTTTTGGTCCGAAGAGGGCAGCATAGCAGGGTTTGTGGCAGAAGGGCTTCCCATCATGCTGTGTAAAGGGAATAAAGAAGAGGAGAATGACAGACCGGGAGTAAATAACAAGTCTAAAACACAAGACTAACAACCATATCTTGGCAATTTCCTTTTTCTAGCCAGACTCATGCATTGTGTGAGTGTGAGAGTGAGAGAGGGGCTGAGACAGAGATAAAAAGCACCACAGCATCCTGAGAAAGAGTCTGATAAATCAACAGTACCGGTATCCTGGTTACAACGACAACGTTTGGACATACGGTGTAGATGCAACACACAGACATGGGAGAATGGAAAGTGGGGATCAAACCAAACGCATCACATTCAGGTCCTGTTCAGGAGAATGGTTTTGGTTGGAGGATTATGGATTGGTGGTCATGTAATAGTTGTCAGTGGTCAAATCAAACAGTCATGTAACAGGCAGCCAGGCAGCAGAGGGATCAGGGCCTGGGACAGATACCAGACCATCGTCCAGAAGAGAAGAGGAGATAGTGGTGATGTAACAACAGAGTGGCCTAGGTCAGCCAGTCAGCCAGTCGGGGGATCATCAGGGTCTAGACCAGAGAGCAGACATCCAGTCAGCCAGTCAGTAGGAGGACCATCAGGGTCTAGACCAGAGAGCAGACATCCAGTCAGCTAGTCAGTAGGAGGATCATCAGGGTCTAGACCAGAGAGCAGACATCCAGTCAGTCAGTCAGTAGGAGGATCAGGGTCTAGACCAGAGAGCAGACATCCAGTCAGCTAGTCAGTCAGTAGGAGGATCATCAGGGTCTAGACCAGAGAGCAGAGATCCAGTCAGCCAGTCAGTCAGTAGGAGGATCAGGGTCTAGACCAGAGAGCAGACATCCAGTCAGTAGGAGGATCAGGGTCTAGACCAGAGAGCAGAGATCCAGTCAGCCAGTCAGTCAGTCGGAGGATCAGGGTCTAGACCCGAGAGCAGACATCCAGTCAGTCAGTAGGAGGATCAGGGTCTAGACCAGAGAGCAGAGATCCAGTCAGCCAGTCAGTCAGTAGGAGGATCAGGGTCTAGACTCGAGAGCAGACATCCAGTCAGCCAGTCAGTCAGTACGAGGATCAGGGTCTAGTACAGTGATGGTCATGTTTCAGTGATATTCTGAGAGCTGCTGATCCATCTGTGTGTGTGTGTGTGTGTGTGTGTGTGTGTGTGTGTGTGTGTGTGTGTGTGTGTGTGTGTGTGTGTGTGTGTGTGTGTGTGTGTGTGTGTGTGTGTGTGTGTGTGTGTGTGTGTGTGTGTGTGTGTGTGTGAGAGAGAGTGAGCATGTGTCAAATAGTCAATACAAAATTGAGGCCTGCATTGGGGGCTCCCGAGTGGTGCAGCGGTCTAAGACACTGCATCTCAGTGCTTGAGGCGTCACTACAAACACCCTGGTTCGAATCTAGGCTGTATCACAACCGGCCATGATTGGGAGCCCCATAGGGCGGCACACGATTGGCCCAGCGTCATCCGGGTTTGGCCGGTGTACGCCGTCATTGTAAATAAGAATCGGTTCTTAACTGACTTGCCTTGTTAAATAAAACATGGGTTTTACCATAAACTATACCAGGTGGATCTACAGATGTTGCATCTTAACTTTGTAATTTCCACTTAGAAATTGCAGGCTTGATTTTCCATTATATGTATCAACCCCTACAAAAATGTTCATAAATTATAATACACATAATATACATTTGCTGTTGCTGCAGGATTATTTTCCTGCTGTGAGAAACAGATCAAATTAAGATCCTACATCTGTATAGAGACTGATCCTGTGTGAGCCTACAGACCCACAGAAGTTGATGTCATTGTTCATCACTCACCTCAGCATGTCCTCCTGCGTTCAGGGTTTTGCTACAGCGGCCACACTTCAGACAGAACTTATGCCAGTCCTTCCCCAGTGATGACACCTTCTCAGCTAGAGAGAGACAAAAAGGAGAAAGAGAGATAGGGAAAGGGCGGGGGAAGAAGATTATTAGAGAAAACATTTGAATAAAGCAGCACTTCCTCCTTTGATTGAAATCAACAAATTCACTTCCTTTTATCGGTCTTCTTAAGGTCTTTATATACCTCTGTATAACCCATTTTAACTGTAGTCTTCTTAAGGTCTTTATATACCTCTGTATAACCCAGGGGCTAGGGTCTGTTATGTCTGGAGTACTTCTCCTGTCCCATCTGGTGTCCTGGTGTCCTGGTGAATTTAAGTATGCTCTCTCTAATTCTCTCTCTCTTTCTTTCTTTCTCTCTCTCGGAGGACCTGAGTCCTAGGACCATGCCTCAGGACTACCTGACATGATGACTCCTTGCTGTCCCCAGTCCACCTGGCTGTGCTGCTGCTCCAGTTTCAACTGTTCTGCCTGCGGCTATGGAACACTGACCTGTTCACCGGACGTGCCACCTTATCCCAGACCTGCTGTTTTCAACTCTCTAGAGACAGCAGGAGCGGTAGAGATACTCTTAATGATCGGCTATGAAAAGCCAACTGGCATTTACTCCTGAGGTGCTGACTTTCTGCACCCTCGGCAACTACTGTGATTATTATTATTTGACCATGCTGGTCATTTATGAACATTTGAACATCTTGGCCATGTTCTGTTATAATCTCCACCCGGCACAGCCAGAAGAGGACTGGCCACCCGTCATAGCCTAGTTCCTCTCTAGGTTTCTTCCTAGGTCTTGGCCTTTCTCGGGAGTTTTTCCTAGCCACCGTGCTTCTACACCTGCATTGCTTGCTGTTTGGGGTTTTAGGCTGGGTTTCTGTACAGCACTTTGAGATATCAGCTGATGTAAGCAGGGCTATATAAATACATTTGATTTGATCTGTAGTCTTCTTAAGGTCTTTATACACCTCTGTATAACCCATTGTAACTGTCACTCCTCTACAGTAGATGACACTAGAGGGAGAATGGAGCTCCTCAGTGCTTTACACTGTGGTTAGTATAATGATTTTCTGTGTTCCACTGATTCCTATTTGGTAGTCTATTAGGCAAATCGAGAAGTGGGTATTATGATCCTGAGCGTGCTTGAAGTGAACCAAATGCAATGCTGCTGTGAGGTCATCAGGAAGGGTATGGCTGGACAGCAGGGTCTCAACAGCAGCTAACCCAAATCCCTTTATATCCCTGTCCCCACATCCCCCTTCTCCTCCCTCTCCCCACACCCTTTCCAATTTTACAACCCTCCCTCTTCTCTCCCTCCCACCTGCCCTCTCTCCCCCTCCCACCTGCCCTCTCTCCCCCCCTCCCCTCCAGACAATGGTCCAGAGGTCCGCATGACCAGCTAAGCTCCCTACAGGAAACACCTTCTCTTACAATGGCAGGACACGATCAGTCGGAAGTTAGGCCAGACCCCATTTCCTACACCTCTCTCCTCCCCTTTCTCTCTCCTCCTCTCTTCCCGCTTGGAGACAGAGGATTATTTTAGAAGGATTGTTAGAAGGATTGTCAGCAACTCCCAAATTGGAAAGAGAACATAAACTGCCCAATCAGTGTCATCACATCTCAACGACGAGACGGCCTACAGGGAGGAGGTGAGGGCCCTTGGAGTGTGGTGTCAGGAAAATAACCTCACACTCAACGTCAACAAAACAAAGGAGATGATTGTGGACTTCAGGAAACAGCAGAGGGAACACCCCCCTCTCCACATCGATGGAACAGTAGTGGAGAGGGTAGCAAGTTAAGTTCCTCGGCATACACATCACAGACAAACTGAATTGGTCCACTCACACAGACAGCATCATGAAGAAGGCGCAGTAGCGCCTCTTCAACCTCAGGAGGCTGAAGAAATTTGGCTTGTCACCAAAAGCACTCAAACTTCTACAGATGCACAATCGAGAGCATCCTGGCGGGCTGTATCACCGCCTGGTACGGCAACTGCTCCGCCCACAACCGTAAGGCTCTCCAGAGGGTAGTGAGGTCTGCACAACACATCACCGGGGGCAAACTACCTGCCCTCCAGGACACCTACACCACCCGATGTTACAGGAAGGCCATAAAGATCATCAAGGACATCAACCACCCGAGCTACTGCCTGTTCACCCCGCTATCATCCAGAAGGCGAGGTCAGTACAGGTGCATCAAAGCTAGGACCGAGAGACTGAAAAACAGCTTCTATCTCAAGGCCATCAGACTGTTAAACAGCCACCACTAACATTGAGTGGCTGCTGCCAACACACTGACACTGACTCAACTCCAGCCACTTTAATAATGGGAATTGATGGGAAATTATGTAAATATATCACTAGCCACTTTAAACAATGCTACCTTATATAATGTTACTTACCCTACATTATTCATCTCATATGCATACGTATATACTGTACTCTATATCATCGACTGCATCCTTATGTAATACATGTATCACTATGCCACTTTGTTTACTTTGTCTACATACTCATCTCATATGTATATACTGTACTCGATACCATCTACTGTATGCTGCCCTGTACCATCACTCATTCATATATCCGTATGTACATATTCTTTATCCCCTTACACTGTGTATAAGACAGTAGTTTTGGAATTGTTAGTTAGATTACTTGTTGGTTATTACTGCATTGTTGGAACTAGAAGCACAAGCATTTCGCTACACTCGCATTAACATCTGCTAACCATGTGTATGTGACAAATAAAATTTGATTTTGATTTCACTGTTAACTGCACAAAAGAATAACCTAAGAGTGGTGGAGGATAACGGCTAGAGTTGATGGACCTCCCACAAACAGAACAGCACAGTGACAGTAGTGTAATCTAACCAAATCACAGATTAGCCTAGATCAATGATTTCTTATCAAATGGGAGCGATTACAGACAATGTAGGCCTATGAGTAGGATGGGACACACGGCTATGTCAGTCAACACTCTGTCATTGTGTGAGGGACAGGTTAGCTAGATGATAAACAGGCCAGCTAACAGATGTATGAGTGAGACGGGATGGAAGCCTATACCAGTCAGCCAGACAGTCCCCTGTCATTGTCTGAGGGACAGGTTAGCTAGATGATAAACAGGCCAGTTAAAACAGCTCTTCAGTTTAAAGGGTTGCTGTTATTGTTAGAGGAGAGAGGTTGTGAAAGGGCTGTCTGGGATATGTGTGTGTGTGTGTGTGTTAGTAGAAGAGAAGGATACCCAGCTGTCTATCCCCTGGCTGTCCTCCAAACAACCATTTCTCCTATACGATGCTGCGTGCGCACACACACACACACTAGGAATGGACATTTGGACATTATTTCACTATTCTAATAATATCATACCATTTTTTCAGATATCCGGATAATATAAAATTTAAATAAACATCTCTTCAATCTCTTGACCAATCAGAATGATGCAAATGCACATGGCAGCTGACAGGCTGCTTTTCTCTGTAGTCTTTCTCTAAAACCAACAGGCTGCTTTTCTGTCTTTCTCTAAAACTAACAGGCTTCTTTTCTCTGTAGTCTTTCTCTAAAACTAACAGGCTTCTTTTCTCTGTAGTCTTTCTCTAAAACTAACAGGCTTCTTTTCTCTATAGTCTTTCTCTAAAAGCAACAGTGATTTTTGCCATGATAGAACTGTGTTACAAAAAGTTGATCTGTGTCAAGTCTTGTGGAAACTCTGTTAGGTGTCCCCCAGTCATTGCTAGTTAAAGTAGGGCAAATAGCATACCGATGTCAGGGCAGCCTGGATGGATAAATGTGCTGCTCAACGCATGGTTCTGAAAACTTTTATTAAATTATTTCAAATGCATCATAGTATATCCTTGAAGCGAACAATGTCACAAGGATCATCTCATTTAATTTATAACAAAGCTTTTTCATTGTCAAAATAGGACGATTTATATATTTTTTAAAATATGAACACAACTCAAGAAACCAAATACTGACGTCCGTTAGGGACACGGTTATCCGGGTATCCTAACACACACACACACACACACACACACACACACACACACACACACACACACACACACACACACACACACACACACACACACACACACACACACACACACACACACACACACACACACACACACACACACACACACACACGAGTAAAAGTTCTACATTTTTACAAGGCTCCATGTTGACCCGTTAATGAAAGGTCACCACCATCACCCCTGCCTCGTTATGGTAATGAGTGAACACTAGTGTAAACAAACACAGCGGAGCTCAGAGGGAAATCCTCAGGATATGCTGGTTAACAAGGTAAACACTGCTGAGGATGTGGAAAGTCCTACAGGACAGCTGTGAGTTTGATGACAGCATAACTGAAAATATTGTGCTTATCTCTAACGAGATAGTGTTCCAAACAACTGCTTAATTATCAACACTAACGAGCCAGAAGCAAATTCACACACACATCACACAGTCACGCAAACACACAGTCTCACACACGCACGTGCAAACGCACAGACACACAACCCAGGCCAAGTGGATGAGCTGAGCTGAGCTTGGATCTCTGCATCTGTTAAACAAGGTTTAACAAGTCATCACAGGCAAATCATGACTAGACTACTCTGCCTTGAACAACAATGGCACAGCTGAACTACATGCAACACTACAGCAGCAGGAACAGGGAGGAATGTCAATGGGATAGTGATACCTTCTTATCAAATGACTTGAAAACTGGATTACAATTTCACTCAAATCAAAATCAGCAGGATGACACCGTATGACCTCCGCCCACTCATATCTGATACGTGTGTGTGTGTGTGTGTGTGTGTGTGTGTGTGTGTGTGTGTGTGTGTGTGTGTGTGTGTGTGTGTGTGTGTGTGTGTGTTTCATTCTAGGTGTCATGCATGTAGTTCTACAATAGCCACAAAGATCATTAACAGCTCCAGCATTTCCACAGTTGGCTAGATGTGAGAACAGTATTCTACTACCTATAGCCCTCCATCATATGAAGTGATCAAGGCGGTTAAACCCCAACGCCTGCTCCCCGGGCGCCGATGACGTGGATGTCCATTAAGGCAGCCTCCCGCACGGCTCTGATTCAGAGGGGTTGTTGGGGTCGTGCAACTGACCAGTGATCCGTTTCCACTTCCTCCTTTCGTTAGAGTTCACCCATCACTCCATCTCTCAGGCTACATTCTTTCCCACCAGCTTCTGGAGAAGGTCTATTTTAAAACACTACAAGCCCTGGATGAAGAACATTCCTCTTGTGACAAATATCGAATTAATAGCTTACAACAAGGGATTCCATCCATTTAAATTAAGTCTATTTTATTTATTTGGGAAACAAAACACCAGTCTCATGAGTATGAGAAGTGGAGCACTGCACCAGATCTAGCTGGTAGCTAACACCAGTCTCCGAGTATGAGAAGTGTTGAACAGAACAAATGAGATGGAATTGACCCCAATGCTGAATACAGAATATAAGTGTTCTGTTTTTCGTTGAATGAACAGTATGATGCTATTTACATGTGTACAAGTGTACTATAGGCTAAATATGTCCAAAGTACAGTTGGTTGGACTCCTACATCAGCCATCATTAATGTGGACCTGTCTGTTCTTCAGCCCCCCTCTCCCTTTATGTCCCAACCCCACCTTCCCTCTCTCCCTACTTCTCTCCTCAATCCTCTCCAGCTGAGTCCAAGCAGGCGTTTGCACTGGTCCAGCCCTCGTCTGACGACCGCACTGGTCCAGCCCTCGTCTGACGACCGCACTGGTCCAGCCCTCGTCTGACGACCGCACTGGTCCAGCCCTCCTCGGACGACCGCACTGGTCCAGCCCTCCTCGGACGACCGCACTGGTCCAGCCCTCCTCGGACGACCGCACTGGTCCAGCCCTCCTCGGACGACCGCACTGGTCCAGCCCTCCTCGGACGACCGCACTGGTCCAGCCCTCCTCGGACGACCGCACTGGTCCAGCCCTCCTCGGACGACCGCACTGGTCCAGCCCTCCTCGGACGACCGCACTGGTCCAGCCCTCCTCGGACGACCGCACTGGTCCAGCCCTCCTCGGACGACCGCACTGGTCCAGCCCTCTTCGGACGACCGCACTGGTCCAGCCCTCCTCGGACGACCGCACTGGTCCAGCCCTCCTCGGACGACCGCACTGGTCCAGCCCTCCTCTGACTGGTCCAACCCTCCTCTGATAACGGAATGTCCCAGTACCCACCATGCACCTGACTCCTGAGGACTGGGAGGCCTATAGGGTTGGTGACCAGGTGCAGGGGGCGAAAAGAGTATCCTCTCCTCTCCAGCAGCAGACAGGAAGGAACAACATTCAGCACGTGTTCCCCTCTGCATCCTCTCCCCAATCTGCCCTTTTAAATACAATGGTGGTAAAAATACACACACACCTTCCGAGGCCAAATGACGTTTGCTGTGTTTAAGACAATGGCTATTCAACATGTACACAGTCCCATGGCAAAGGTTGACATTGTAGCCTAAATCTGACATTCTTTACCTGACCCTGGCTTTGAATGTGGTTTGATTTAATGAGGTACCAGTTACATCCAATTGAACACTAGGATAAAACTCTCTCAAACTATGAAGGCTACATACATTACATTTCAACTGATTTCCAGCATCCAGCTCACTACAATCTGATTTTTATTTATTTTCTAATATCCAATTTGTACCTGCAGCGATGGGACAAGACTGTAACTCCCGTACGGACTCGGGAGAGGCTAAGGTCGAGAACCGTGCGTCCTTCAAAACACGACCCCGCCAGGCTGCACTGCTTCTTGACACACTGCTCACTTAACCTGGAAGCCAGCAGCATCAATGTGTCGGAGGAAACACCGTACAACTGGCCTTGCCACAGGAGTCGCTACAGAGCGATGGGACAAGGACAACACGGCCTGACAAACCCTCCCCTAACCTGGACGATGCTGGGCCAATTGTACGTGGCTTCATCGGTCTCCCGGTCACGGCCGGCTGCGACACAGCTTGTGATCGAACCAAGATCTGTAGTGATGCAGTGCCTTAGACCGCTGCGTCACTCGGGAGGCCCTCTAAAATCTGAACTTCTAATTAGCCCCAAGACCATAGGCATTATGGTAATACTGTAGCTTAAAGCTTTATCTGTATGCCTTCTGATGGGCTGGGTGGACAGGTCGTATATACACCCATCTAATCCTCTCAGATCTACAGAAGTGGCTCAAGAGTAAGGGGTTGGTTTGTGATTCAGCATTAGACGTTTCCCTCTGTAGGATGTGTGTTCAGATCAGAACAAGCACCTCTTCCCTCCGGCTGGCTGATACAAGTGCAAAATAAACTATGTTCCAAATGGCAACCTATATTCCCTATGTAGTGCACTACTTTTGACCAGGGTCCATAGGGACACAACCTAACTTCCCCTAGCTTTGGAGGTCGCCTGTCGCCTCAATCAAGGCCAGGTTCTCGCTCTCTTTCCCTCTCTCCCCCTTCCTTCCCCCTCTCTCTACCGCTCTCCTGGAGCGCATTGAAGCAGTGAAATAACTGTCTTCCTGTCTGTACTGGTCAAAAACAGAGAGAGGAGCCTCAAGCAAAGCACACATTTTTTTTGACACTCTGCCCTGCTTAGTTCACCTTTGCGCTCCCCCCCCCTCTCTCACCCCAGCATCTCACCCTCAATCCTAACTCATGTGCACTAAACACTAACCAGTCAGGACTTTGTGTTCTGAACTGGAGAGTCTACATATGGGCCAACATGGCTCTATTCCAGACAACTACTGTGCTGGCATGTTACAATGGAATCAGGACTGTGTGACTGCTAATGGCACCCTATTCTTAAAGTGCACTACCTGTGACCAGGGATCTGGTGAAAAGTAGTGCACTATTTAGGGAACAAAGGGTGCTATTTGGGACACATCCATAGACCACGTGGCAGATGAAACTTTGTAGACAACCTATAATACTCTATGTGGGATTACTTTACACCTGTGGTCTGGTTGTCGTTTAGTGGTGAAACCAAATGCTATTTGAAATTCACATAATCTTTAGTCACAGAGAGAGCAGTCAGTGCATTAAATAAAGTGGCTTTAGTTCACCCTGTTCAGCTGAATATTGAAGGCTCAGGAAGACATCCTTTACAAAATGTCTAATAAAAAAAGGCCATTTCCCAGTAACCATTTGGGTGGAGTAAATTATTAATGATGTTCTGCAGCTAGATGAAAACCAAATTACACCTTAATGTCAAATCTATTTAAAGATCATCTCTCTTATGTAAGAAACCATTTCGAGTCAACCACCTGCAGGTCAGAGCGATGAGTGCAGTTCATCTCTCAGAGCAGAGTTTACACAGGATCAGTGTTCAGGCTTCTATTCCATGTGTTTTCTGCTATGAGGGCAGTTCATCTCTCAGAGCAGAGTTTACACAGGATCAGTGTTCAGGCTTCTATTCCATGTGTTTTCTGCTATGAGGGCAGTTCATCTCTCAGAGCAGAGTTTACACAGGATCAGTGTTCAGGCTTCTATTCCATGTGTTTTCTGCTATGAGGGCAGTTAATCTCTCAGAGCAGAGTTTACACAGGATCAGTGTTCAGGCTTCTATTCCATGTGTTTTCTGCTATGAGGGCAGTTCATCTCTCAGAGCAGAGTTTACACAGGATCAGTGTTCAGGCTTCTATTCCATGTGTTTTCTGCTATGAGGGCAGTTCATCTCTCAGAGCAGAGTTTACACAGGATCAGTGTTCAGGCTTCTATTCCATGTGTTTTCTGCTATGAGGGCAGTTCATCTCTCAGAGCAGAGTTTACACAGGATCGGTGTTCAGGCTTCTATTCCATGTGTTTTCTGCTATGCGGGCATGTTCATTCCATAATGAAATTAGCAGGAAAAGACTTGTCACACCGCACATGCAAACGGTTTAACGTGACAGCAACAAATATCCATCAGAGATTTACAAAGAGGGGAGTAAAGATGCAAAAACTAGCATGGGTTACTAATAGGACTATGACTGTGCCTTTGGCTACTGGACAATGAAAGAATGTTGATTTGAAAACCAATAGAACATGAGAGAAATAGGCTACATGGTTTCAATAGTATATGGAAGTCTTTAGAAAATAATTGCCTCTACAGTTCTATGGTCACATCTTACTTTGAATGAAGTTAAGTTGTGTCTCATAAAACCTTCAGGTTTGAATCAATTAAGTATCAAGAAGGTTTTCAAAATGCATACTGCCTCCAGCTCATTGCAAAGTGGTGTGTGATGCGCTGAAGCCTACTGTTGCCTCTAGGCACTTGGCGAATGGGAAGCATGCTTATTATGCAATTTACCATTTGAGGAATAAGATTTGTAGCCCTTTTTATTCGTGGCCATGAACTTTTTTTAAATTTAATTTAAAACATTTAACACGTGATTGCATTTCGATTTGTTGTGCAATGACTGGTCTTAAAAAGCATGCTTCACTCCAGCAGCAACGAATGAGCTGTTTAAGAAGCTCATAAGCTCTGTATCATGCTGTGCAGGTGTGATAATCATAAAGACTCATGAAAATACACACGAGCCAATTTAATTCCACTAAATTATGCAAATTAACCTATAGAACTATAAGCATGACCGGTCAAATATATTTACATCGACTGGTGTTTCAATCAATGAATAGGAAATGCCTGCTCCCGCTCCTTCTCTCTGGCGCTCCAAGGGCGCCAGGCGGCCCTTCATTACGCACACCTGTCACCATCATTACGCGCATCTGCACTCATTGGACTCACCTGGACTTTGTTGATTGCCCCTCTATATCTGTCTGTTCCTCAGTTAGATCCCTGTGTCAGCATTATTGTCGTTTTGTTTTCCCCTGTCCAGACGCTGTTCGTATTCTGTTCCAGTAAGTGTTTCATTAAAATGGTCACTCTCTGTACTTGCTTCATGTCTCCAGCGTCTGTCCTTACAACTATAATGCACTGTCAGTTTTTAATAGTTTACTCAGTTTTCTACTTGAGTCATCTTTATCCTGCTGCATGCCACTAACTATACCAAGCCCGGCCCACTGTCACTCAAGGAGAGCAGTTCCTCGACCATGTAGTCACAAGCACTTTCTTGCATGATCAGATAGATGCAACAAGATGTTGGTGACAGAACGCTTGTGGAAAGCAGCATATAATTTCACTTTTAGTTTGTGTAGCTTACAGCCTGCAAACTACTGTCTGCTAGTTTGTCTTTTCTTAGCAAGTTGTTGCTAAAATAAATTGTGTTAGCCGCTAATGCGAATCACTAGTTAGTTGGCTAGCTAGCTTGCTAAATGTACAAGAATCAGAGAGCAAACGTAGCTAGCTAAAACAGTTCACCAATTAACTAGGCCTAGATGTTTTGCCCATATCATGCAGACCTGTGTGGCAGTGTGGAAATGGTAATAAAAGTGAAAAAAAAAAGCTTTTACCAGCTAGCTTCAATGTCAAACAACTCTTTGTCTGTGGCCTCCAATTGCTCTTAAATACAAGTAAAACTAAATGCATGCTCTTCGACCGATCGCTGCCTGCACCTGCCCGCCTGTCCAACATCACTACTCTGGACGGCTCTGACTTAGAATATGTGGACAACTACAAATACCTAGGTGTCTGGTTAAACTAAACTCTCCTTCCAGACTCACATCAAACATCTCCAATCCAAAGTTAAATCTAGAATTGGCTTCCTATTTCGCAACAAAGCATGCTTCACTCATACCCTTGTAAAACTGATCATCCTACCAATCCTCGACTTCAGCTGTCATTTACAAAATAGCCTCCAATACCCTACTCAATAAATTGGATGCAGTCTATCACAGTGCCATTCGTTGTCACCAAAGCCCCATATACTACCCACAACTGCAACCTGTTGGCTGGCCTTCGCTTCATACTCATCGTCAAACCCACTGGTTCCAGGTCATCTACAAGACCCGGCTAGGTAAAGTTCCCCCTTAGCTCGCTGGTCACCATAGCAGCACCCACCTGTAGCACACTCTCCAGCAGGTATATCTCTCTGGTCACCCCCAAAACCAATTCTTCCTTTGGCCTCCTCTCCTTCCAGTTCTCTGCTGCCAATGACTGGAACGAACTACAAAAATCTCTGAAACTGGAAACACTTATCTCCCTCACTAGCTTTAAGCACCAGCTGTCAGAGCAGCTCACAGATTACTGCACCTGTACATAGCCCATCTATAATTTAGCCCAAACAACTACCTCTTTCCCTACTGTATTATTTATGTTGCTCCTTTGCACCCCATTATTTCTCTCTACTTTGCACATTCTTCCACTGCAAATCTACCATTCCAGTGTTTTACTTGCTATATTGTATTTACTTCGCCACCATGGCCTTTTTTTGCCTTTACCTCCCTTATCTCACCTCACATTGTATATAGACTTATTTTTCTACTGTATTATTGACTGTATGTTTGTTTTACTCCATGTGTTACTCTGTGTTGTTGTATGTGTCGAACTGCTTTGCTTTATCTTGGCCAGGTCGCAATTGTAAATGAGAACTTGTTCTCAACTAGTCTACCTGGTTCAATAAAGGTTAAATAAAATACTTTAAAAAAAAAATGAAAACCCTGCTGTGTGTGTGTGTGTGTACACGTGGGATAAAGGAGTGTATAGTGTACTGAGTGGAAAATAGGGTGTTCTTCTCTTCAGCCCTGACACAGCCTGTTTAAGAGGAGGACAAAAGTATTCTCGAACCCAGAAAGAACACAAGTATAGCTACTATACAGACAAAGACAGACAGAGCCTTGTGTGTCTCGCTTTAAATAAAGACAAAGACAAGGCCATGCCCCCCCCCCCCCCACACACACACTTAAAATCAGGAGAGGAATTCAAGACCTGGGGCTAGAAAGACAAAGTAGGATAAAAAGAGTGAGAGAAGATTCAACATAGAAGAGTATCATAGCAGCACATCATCATTATCTTCCTAGTTACCATGATGTGCACAGGAGATGCTGCCTCCCATTATATTGGTCCCCTTAGGCCTTTTCGGGTTCAACTTTGGTTTACTGAGCCATGCCACCACACACACCCCTCTGGGTATCTGTCCTGGTCATATGTCAATCAATAGTCCATGTGCATTTAATTTCCAATACAGTTTCACATCTGTGAAGCTGCAGCAGTTGAAACTTGGAACACTAGAACATTCATCTAACAAATGTGCAGCCATGCACTCTGGGAGTTAGAGTTCATGTCAACAACCGAAGGGGACATTCTGCATTCTTTCTCTGCCAACACTTAGGCTAAGGTTTTATTTTTGGATTTCATGAAATTTGCCTAAATCCATGATAATCTTGATTATAGGTTACACATCCCACCTACTTGATATTATTGATGATTTAATCTGGTCCAGATTCTCTACATGGAATAGAAAGCTATGAATAAGTAAAGACAGGCTAAATAGAGATTTAACACAGAAAATAAAACAAATAAGATGATTGCAATCGCTTGAAACGCCTCTAATACAGTCAACATTTGCCTTAAATTAGGAGACTAAATATCACCATCTGCTAAAAGCAGCCCAATAATGAAGAAATGGAAAATAATAAAACATTACCTCTAAAAGACTACGTTTCCATTCCAGACAGTGGCACCATAAAGGGTTTCACATGACAGACTCCATAAAGAGAGGTAGGGATAAAACACCCACTGTTCCAATATTGGGCATTGCCAGCTGCTGGAGGACTAGGTTGGGCGCAGACAGGGAGGTTCCTTCTCTACAGATGGCAAAGGCAAACCATACTGGCAAACATAGCTCAAGTAATATCTACATCAAATTCTAAAATTATTTTAAGATGCATTATCTTTTGCTTTGGCATAGCCATTCTCCACAGTAGGGGGCACGGTGCATAGCGGGCTTGAGCTATATGGCACATGTCAACCACCATGCTGCTTGAATCCATGTAGCACATCCAGTAGCAACACTTTCTCCCAGCTGAAGGGTGTTAGGTCAGGTGGTTAAAGAGAGTTGTGGAGGTGATATTGTAGTAAGGCAGCAAGCCCAGCTCCTTCATTTGAGTAGCATTCTAGAACTCCTGAGTGACATCACCCTTATGTTCCAAGTTCCAACTAAACAGAGGGCAGCATAGCCAAGAACAGTACCAGACCAGACCTCATCACTTCCTGCACCAAAACTGTTATTATACTTAGTTACTCACTCACTCTTCAATAATCACTTATAATGCAGACGAGACCTGTGTGGGTTTTTCACTGACTGTTCTCTCAGGGCCAGCCCTATAATCAACTAGGATATTCCCAGTAAAACTGTTACTATAGTTGTACTGTAGAAATATATCAATGCAGTAAAGCAACAATTTCAAAGATTTTACTGAGTTACAGTTCATAGAAAGAAATTAAACAATTTAAATAAATTAATTTGGCCCAAATCTATGGATTTCACATGACTGGGCAGGGGTGCAGCCATGGGTGGGCATAGACCCACCCACTTGGGAGCCGGGCCCAGCCAATCAGAATGAATTTATTACAGAAATAAATACTCCTCAGCTCCCCCTCCCTCCACAGACGATCACACAGGTGAAGAAGCTGGATGTGGCGGTGACGTGGTTACAAACAAAAATCTAAAAACCAGGAAAAATACAACAGAGAAAACATCACAGTTTTTATAGGCCCCACCTTAGAATTGCTTATTAACCAATATTTTACCAGGTATATTGACAGAAAACATTGGGTACTACTTTCTCTTGTACACCAAGGACCCGTGGTAGAGTTGTAAAAAAATTATAATTGTAGCTCGCACTATTGTTTCATTTTTTAAATAAGTAGCGCTCCTGCTAGAAAAGACAGTTGGAGACTCTTGCTCTATAGCCATCATGTGCATTATCTGGCCATCTATGAACGTTTGAACGTCCCGAAACCCAGTACAGACAGAAGAGGACTGGCCAATCCTCAGAGCCTGGTTCCTCTCTAGGTTTCTTCCTAGGTTCTGTGCTTCTACATCTGCATTGCTTTGCTCTTTGGGGTTTCAGGCTGGGTTTCTGTATAACACTTTGTGCCAACTGCTGATGTAAAAAGAGCTTTATAAAATACATTTGATTGATTGATTTTGATCTAGACTAGTCACTGACTGTTGTCAGTTATAGCTACAGTATCAACCCCATACAGCTACAGTATCCCCAGCATCAACCCCATACAGCATCAACCCCATACAGCATCAACCCCATACAGCATCAACCCCATACAGCTACAGTATCCCCAGCATCAACCCCAAACAGCATCGACCCCATACAGCTACAGTATCCCCAGCATCAACCCCAAACAGCATCGACCCCATACAGCTACAGGAGCCCCAGCATCAACCCCATACAGCATCGACCCCATACAGCATCGACCCCATACAGCATCGACCCCATACAGCTACAGTATCCCCAGCATCGACCCCATACAGCATCAACCCCATACAGTATCAACCCCAAACAGCTACAGTATCCCCAGCATCAACCCCATACAGCTACAGTATCCCCAGCATCAACCCCATACAGCTACAGTATTCCCAGCATCAACCACATACAGCTACAGTATCCCCAGCATCAACCCCATACAGCTACAGTATCCCCAGCATCAACCCCATACTGCTACATTATCCCCAGCATCAACCCCATACAGCATCAACCCCATACAGTATCAACCCCATACAGCATCAACCCCATACAGCATCAACCCCATACAGCATCAACCCCATACAGCTACAGTATCCCCAGCATCAACCCCATACAGCATCAACCCCATACAGCTACAGTATCCCCAGCATCAACCCCAAACAGCATCGACCCCATACAGCTACAGGAGCCCCAGCATCAACCCCAAACAGCATCGACCCCATACAGCTACAGTATCCCCAGCATCAACCCCATACAGCATCAACCCCATACAGCATCGACCCCATACAGCATCAACCCCATACAGCTACAGTATCCCCAGCATCGACCCCATACAGCATCAACCCCATACAGTATCAACCCCAAACAGCTACAGTATCCCCAGCATCGACCCCATACAGCTACAGTATCCCCAGCATCGACCCCATACAGCTACAGTATCCCCAGCATCGACCCCATACAGCTACAGTATTCCCAGCATCAACCACATACAGCTACAGTATCCCCAGCATCAACCCCATACAGCTACAGTATCCCCAGCATCAACCCCATACTGCTACATTATCCCCAGCATCAACCCCATACAGCATCAACCCCATACAGTATCAACCCCATACATCATCAACCCCATACAGCTACAGTATCCCCAGCATCAACCCCATACAGCATCAACATGATGCCCCATACAGCACTACAGATAAACATGGTGCCCCAGGCAGCACTCCACCCAACTGTGATGTGAAAACTTCACCACACCACACGCAGTCTCAGTAAAACATGACTTGTTTCCCTCCCTCTGAGCACGCCACCCATGTCTATGTTACTGCCCTGTGTGTTACATAAAAATTAATTAATTAGGGGCAATGACATGACTCACCAAAGAACAGCTAACTGAGTAAAAGAGGCAGTGTTATACAGTATGTCATATAATGGTATTTGGTGCTCATCTGAAATCTTATTTGCCTGCTGTATGCAAACAATTGCCTGACTTGAGGGACTCTGGCATTGGCCCATAGGATGAGCAGCAGCTGTGATGTGCACAGCCTATTTTGCTGTTACAATATGACAGACACTTCCACTCCCTAAATTGATTTGGACCTCATGGAAGCTTCATGCACTGTTAGGTGGTGATGTGTGTGAGATGTAGTTAGTTCGTGACAGGATGAGAACTAGCCAGGAATAATTGTTTGTTCCATGCTGACAGCAAAAACAACACACACGGACACACACGGACACACACGGACACACACGGACACACACGGACACACACGGACACACACGGACACACACACACACACACAGTACACCTAGCAATCGGGTGACTGATTTTATCATGACATCAACTTATATATGATGCATGTGTGTGTCCCTGTGTGTGATAATAAATCAAGTCTCTACACTGCCCAAGCAGATGTTTGGTATCTTTGTTTGTGATCTGGGCATATGGTTGAGATGGAACAGCAGGTTTGGAACTGACCCAGTTTGACTAGAACATAAGGCCACACTGCCTCCCTTCATATTGAACATTTGGCATGATCACATACTTGGCACTGACCGAGTCAGCAAGGACTGACTGTGCAGCAACCTCCAAAGCCAAATGCCAAGTACAACACATTTACTAGGCTATGTCATAGTTCAGTGTCAGAGATTAATCCAATATTTTGGGAATTTTAAACAATTTGAATGAATACATACATACATACATACATACATACATACATACATACATACATACATACATACATACATACATACATACATACATACATACATACATACATACATACATACATACATACATACTGTGTTTCAGGCACTAGTCTTATCCTCCATTGCGACTAACGTAATTACAGTGCAACGTATTAGTCCATTAAAACGGTTGTTCTAAAAATTGGTTACTCTTGTTTTAGGAATGTCAGGAACGTGACAGGCTGAATACTATAGGACCATAAGGGTTTAGAAAAATAATATAATTGAGTACATTTCCAAATCCAATTAGCTATTAAAACCACCAGCTATAATGCAGACTTCTGTTTATTCATGTTGGCCATCCTTGATAATGAACAGACACTTTGCAGCTAGCTTTTGTAAACAATGACAAATTGTGCCCACAAATGTTGTGATTTTGGGTATGGATGTTTTCTACATGATTCTTTGTATACAACACCCCGCTTTAGCTAACTAAAACGGGCTAACCTAAATGTAGCAGGTTGCACTGACTCTTTGCATCATTTCCCACGGGTGTTATTTCACTAATAAATCTCAGCTAACCATGTGCACCAGAAAATAACGTCAGATAAGAGTCAGGAAATCAAGTTTACTTACCAAAATACACTGTCTTGTCACATTTGGGACACTTTGAAGCCATGTTGCGATGGTTTTATCGACGAAAAAGCAGAGTTCTGTGCCCACGTTGTCCTTGTATCTCATTCAAGCGTAAGTGCTGCTCTGTTCGTTGAGAGCATCTCTTTCACATCACCGCGCTACATTTGCATAACCCCCGCCTCTTGCAGCTCTTTGGTCCGGCTCGCCGTCAGTCACAGACAGGGCGGGAGAACAGGAGCGCCCGCCGGGCAGTGATGTCAAAGGACTCGGATTCGGTCTGGAGCACTCCGTCTGGAGCACTCGGTCTGGAGCACTCGGTTGGAGCACTCGGTCTGGAGCACTCGGTTGGAGCACTCGGTTGGAGCACTCGGTCTGGAGCACTCGGTTGGAGCACTCGGTCTGGAGCACTCGGTTGGAGCACTCGGTCTGGAGCACTCCGTCTTTCCACACGCCCACGTTCCACTTTTCTTTTTTCCACCCGGCGAGTAGGCAGTGGTTGGTTGAACCACAATGCGCTCTTTCACTGGAGACTTTTAGCTTTTTTTTAGGGCATGCATGGTGATGGTAGATGTTGACATATAATAATAATAATATATGCCATTTAGCAGACGCTTTTATCCAAAGCGACTTACAGTCATGTGTGCATACATTCTACGTATGAAATCATTGTGCTGGCACAATGAATTAATGGTTGATCTGAGTCAGAAAGATGGGGATAATAGCTGAGATATTTGTTTTACTAGTTCAGGGAAGCTTAGTAATAATATAACATGTATTTTATGACCAGTGCCCTGATATTTGACTGTTCAATCTGTAAACTCCATACAAACATGGGTCATGTTATCTGTATTCACATGGTATGCCTACAAGCAGCTGTTGAATTAACACATATGCTCCCCTCTCTGACTACATAACATGTTTGCCTTTATCTTTCACCAGAGGAGGAAGTGCATGTATTTCTTTCCGAGCTACATGACATGACTGTTAGTTAGCTCACCCATTCACACAGTGCTGTCATGTCTAGGCCCTGGCCTCTTGGTGACATTCTGCAGGTTCCAACCCAAGAACACCCACATTCTCCAAGTGGAAGCTATTTCCCAGAGCCCTGTGAGTTTCCCAGATGATAGCAGCGGGCCTCAGCCTGTGACCACTTCATCTTATCTCATTACAAACTCACTTACTGTTTTTCTAACCGTCGGGCTGTCAGTCTGTCTGCTGAGTGTCTGTCTCACTTTTGTGTGTGTGTGTGTGTGTGTGTGTATGTGTGTATGTGTGTGCGTGTGTGTGTGTGGTATGTGGGTGGGTGCGTGTGTGTGTGTGTGTGTGTGTGTGTGTGTGTGTGTGTGTGTGTGTGTGTGTGTGTGTGTGTGTGTGTGTGTGTGTGTGTGTGTGTGTGTGTGTGTGTGTGTGTGTGTGCGTGCGTGTGTGTGTGGTTTGTGGGTGGGTGTGTTTGTATATGTGCGTGCGTGTGTGTGCCAGAGAGGACATGACTTCAGTACGAGTCCGTCAGTCTGTCTGCTGAGTGTCTGTCTCACTTTGTGTGTGTGTGTGTGTGTGTGTGTGTGTGTGTGTGTGTGTGTGTGTGTGTGTGTGTGTGTGTGTGTGTGTGTGTGTGTGTGTGTGTGTGTGTGTGTGTGTGTGTGTGTGTGTGCGCGTGCATGTGTGTGTGGTTTGTGGGTGGGTGTGTGTGTATATGTGCGTGCGTGTGTGGTTTGTGGGTGTGTGTGTGTGCCAGAGAGGACATGACTTCAGTACGAGTCCGTCAGTCTGTCTGCTGAGTGTCTGTCTCACTTTGTGTGTGTGTGTGTGTGTGTGTGTGTGTGTGTGTGTGTGTGTGTGTGTGTGTGTGTGTGTGTGTGTGTGTGTGTGTGTGTGTGTGTGTGTGTGTGTGTGTGTGTGTGTGTGTGTGTGTGTGTGTGTGTGTGTGTGTGTGTGTGTGTGTGTGCGCGTGCATGTGTGTGTGGTTTGTGGGTGGGTGTGTGTGTGTGTATATGTGCGTGCGTGTGTGTGCCAGAGAGGACATGACTTCATTACGAGTCCGTCAGTCCCCTCCATCACGTTGCTGTGGTTGCAGGTCTGTGTTCAGCTCATTCAGCTTCGGTGCTCTGGCTCGGAACAGGACGATTGTCAGAAAGGTTCGGAGAGAGTTGGAATTAAGGGAAAGACAGGAGGGAAATTGAGGCGAAGGGTATTCACTAACTAGTGATCTAAAATAGATGCTTTTGCCTCCCAGCTTCTGGGAAAGGAACATATACCCCATAACACTTCAATGTGATAGGAAAAAAAGTAGGTTACTGACCGAGCATGAGAGAGTTAGACAGAACATAGGGAAAAAGTAGATTACTGACCGAGCATGAGAGAGTTAGACAGAACATAGGGAAAAAGTAGGTTACTGACCGAGCATGAGAGAGTTAGACAGAACATAGGGAAAAAGTAGGTTACTGACCGAGCATGAGAGAGTTAGACAGAACATAGGGAAAACAGAACATAGGGAAAAAGGTTACTGACCTGAGCATGAGAGAGTTAGACAGAACATAGGGAAAAAGTAGGTTACTGACCGAGCATGAGAGAGTTAGACAGAACATAGGGAAAAGTAGGTTACTGACCGAGCATGAGAGAGTTAGACAGAACATAGGGAAAAAGTAGGTTACTGACCGAGCATGAGAGAGTTAGACAGGACATAGGGAAAAAGTAGGTTCCTCTCTGAGCATCAGAGAGTTAGACAGAACATAGGGAAAAAGTAGGTTCCTCTCCAATCATGAGAGAGTTAGACAGGACATAGCCTGGTCTCAGCCTCACCACTAGCCTGGTCTCAGATTTGGTTGTGCTGTAAGTTATCGCCAATGGCCTAGGAGTTGGCTATATGACACAAACAAATCTGGGACCAGGCTACTATACAACTGACACTGAAGTTAGTCCAAATGGAGATAACATGTGTGTGAAGCAGAGATATGTTTGTTACTACCTGCAACACATACACACGCACACGCACCCACACACACCTGCTCCAGAGATTCCTCACGCTCAGCCCATCAGACCAACCAACCAGTCCAGGGGTATAGCCTAGGCCAAGAGCTATAAACCAGGGCAGGGGTGTGAGCAGAACCAGGGATGTCTGTTAATGTTCATATTCCTTCCTGCAGCACACACACCTGCTCCAGAGACTCTTCATGTGTACACACCCATCAGACTGATAATCCATAGGGCCCAAGGGCTAACAGGTGTCAGAACCCTTTGGCGTGAGCCATGTGATCCTCTAGCCAGTTTTTCCTGAAGGCATCCCACAGAACACTCTACCCTGCCTATGGCCTCACACACACACACACACACACACACACACACACACACACACACACACACACACACACACACACACACACACACACACACACACACACACACACACACACACACACACACACACACACACACACACACACACACACACACACACAATGTGAGACAGACACTCAGCAGACAGACTGACAGACTCGTAATGAAGTCATGTCCTCTCTGCACACACACACACACCCACAAACCACACGCACACACACACACGCACGCACGTGTGGAGGGTGTGGAGTGTGTGGAGAGTGAGGAGTGTGTGGAGTGTGAGGAGGTGTGGAGTGTGGGGAGTGTGTGTAGTGTGTGGAGGGTGTGGAGAGTGGGGAGTGTGTGGAGGGTGTGGAGTGTGTGGAGAGTGAGGAGTGTGTGGAGTGTGTGGACTGTGAAGAGTGTGTGGAGTGTAGGCACTATTAAAGTACATGCTCCTAGGAGACAGAAAATTATGGGTGTGTGTTGTCTGTGTGTGTGTGTGTGTTGTCTGTGTGTGTGTTGTATGTGTTGTGTGCAAGTGGAAAATACATAATTGATAGTATTTAAACAGTCATTACATGCAACTATGTTCAAGGGGAAGCATTTAACCCTTTAAACTGCGCTGATGAGTTGAACAGATTCGAGTCAGTAGGCCTAAGCAAGCAAGCAAGCAGGCAGGCAGACAGACAGGCAGGCAGGCAGGCAGGCAGGCAGGCAAGGCAGGCAGGCAGGCAGGCAGGCAGGCAGGCAGGCAGGCAGACCCATCTCACCCCCAGCTCCATTCCCAGCTCCAGCCCCAACTCCATCCCATCTCCATCCCATCTCCAGCCCTAGCTCCATCCCATCTCCACCCCCATCTCCAGTCCCAGCTCCAGCCCCATCTCCAGTCCCAGCTCCAGTCCCAGCCCCATCTCCATCCCATCTCCAGCCCCATCTCCATCCCATCTCCAGCCCCAGCTCCATCCCATCTCCAGCCCCATCTCCAGTCCCAGCCCCATCTCCAGTCCCAGCTCCATCCCCATCTCCAGCCCCATCTCCAGTCCCAGCTCCATCCCATCTCCAGCCCCATCTCCAGTCCCAGCCCCATCTCCAGTCCCAGCTCCATCCCCATCTCCAGCCCCATCTCCAGTCCCAGCTCCATCCCATCTCCAGCCCCATCTCCAGTCCCAGCTCCATCCCATCTCCAGCCCCATCTCCATCCCATCTCCAGCCCCATCTCCATCCCATCTCCAGCCCCAGCTCCATCCCATCTCCAGCCCCATCTCCAGTCCCAGCCCCATCTCCAGTCCCAGCTCCATCCCCATCTCCAGCCCCATCTCCAGTCCCAGCTCCATCCCCATCTCCAGCCCCATCTCCAGTCCCAGCTCCATCCCATCTCCAGCCCCATCTCCAGTCCCAGCTCCATCCCATCTCCAGCCCCATCTCCAGTCCCAGCTCCATCCCCATCTCCAGTCCCATCTCCAGCCCCATCTCCAGCATCATGTCCAGTCCCAGCTCCATCCCATCTCCAGCCCCATCTCCAGTCCCAGCTCCATCCCATCCCCAGCCCCATTTCCACCATAGTGTAGGTTATGTGATCCCTTCCCTCCATCAGCTCCCACTCTAGGCTACTATTGCTATGTTATTACACACTATTACAAACAATAACAAAAATACTATTACATAAAGTTAATATATTACAAACAACAACTAACATACTTTGACATAAAAGTTAATATATTACAAATAATAACTGATATACAATTATATGAAGTTACTATATTACAAACAATAACTGAAATACTATTATATAAAGTTACTAAACTATTTAAAAAAATAACAAAAACACTATTACATAAAGTTAGTATACTATTACAAACAAACTAAACTACTACAACATAAAGTTGCTATACTACAAACAATAACTAAAATACTATTACATAAAGTTACTATATTATAACATACAATAATATACTGTATAGGATACGTCAGCTTTGAGATACTACATTTGAGGAATGCAGTCTACAGTAGGGATCAAGTCTTAGAAACACTGTGTCTTTGTTTGTTAGTAAATGACGATACAAACGTCTGATGTCTTTATGAATGAACAGAATTAAAGACTTAGCTTTCTTCACTGTCTTGTGTGTCTTTAGTGTAACTATTTGGACATTGATCAGTGATCCATCATTCTGACAGGGTTTGGCTGAAGTGTCAGTGGTCATTCCACTGGGGGTCCCATTCTTTCATGTGATGTGGTTTTTTATACTGCCCCCTTCAGCAGAGGGCTCATTCAACACTGACAAACCTTCAGACAAGCTCATTTGTCATCATTTCCTAGGTATTAACATGCTTATGTAACAGAGGAGGACATAAAGACGTGTGTTAGCTTCCCAAACTAGTGCCTAAACCTTAGCTCAGACGGCTAACATATTCCGTCCACTCCCCCAGTTTGTATGTGGGAAAACATTTCATTAACATGCTTATGTTACGGAGGTGGTTCAGGTGAACTACCCTGGCGTGATGAGTAACCTTGTCTGAAACTTGAAGACTTGTGCTTGCTCCCAGAGGTAGTGCCAAGAGACATTAGTCGACAAGCTACCATGCTTGTTGGGGGAAGGAGGATACCTGGGTTTGAAGCCCAGTTGGTCTCACTTATATGAAATAATTATTGAACCATGTTAGAGCTAATCACATCGGCCACAAGTGCATCCTCAAGAGCAGGTGCTGCAGATGCAACGAAATGCACAGATATACAGCAGGGATCTGTCTCAATCCAAGGATACTTGCCTGGCTACCCAAACTCCTTGCTCCGGCCAAACGCTACGCCACGCCCACGGACGTGAGTTTCTTCTTCGCAATGAGTCTGGATCAGAGTACCTCCCCCATGATATTTTGAACACAAACACATTCTAACCATTCTGAATGATCCCAGTGTCACGTTTTGACCTTATAGTTCTTTTATTTAAGTCTTTGTTTTAGTATGGGCGTGAGTTGGGTGGGTTGTCTATGTTCGTTTTTCTATGTTGGTTTTTGAGTTTGTCCTGGTATGGTTCTCAATCAGAGGCAGGTGTCGTTAGTTGTCTCTGATTGAGAATCATACTTAGGTAGCCTTTTTCCACCTGTGTGTCGTGGGCGTTTATTTTCTGTGTCTGTGTGTTCCACACGGAACTGTTTCGGTTGATATTTTCACGTGTCGTTTATTGTTTTGTTTCAGTGTTTGCTTGTTGTAATAAAGAGCATGAACACGTACCACGCTGCGCATTTGTCCTCTGATCCTTACTACTCCTCCTCAGGAGAGGAAGAGGACGACCGTTACACCCAGAAACTGATGGGTTGGCACAGAACCAGAACACATGTGGGTAAAGCAGCGTTTTGAAAATGTATCATTGGCTTTGATACTCTGATTGGTTATACCTGTAGATGATCCAGTCACTGATGACTTTGTTTTGTACAACACCCCTCATTTTGACTTCACCACACAAACAACTTCAATGATGTCAGTCTGACTGAAGTACGTGGCGAACATAGAGCAATGGAAGAATTCCGTTTGAGTCGTCAGGCAAAAAGGATGCAGCCTTTTGAGGCAGGCAACGGGCAGGCAGCAGGCAGGAAGGCAGCAGCAGGCAGGAAGGCAGCAGGCAGGAAGGCAGGCAGGCAGCAGGCAGGAAGTCAGCAGCAGGCATGAAGGCAGGCAGGAAGGCAGGCAGCAGGCAGGCAGGAAGGCAGGCAGCAGGCAGGAAGGCAGGCAGCAGACAGGAAGGCAGCAGCAGGCAGGAAGGCAGGAAGGCAGGCAGCAACAGGCAGGAAGGCAGGCAGGCAGCAGGCAGCAGGCAGGAAGGCAGCAGGCAGGAAGGCAGGAAGGCAGCAGCAGGCAGGAAGGCAGAAGCAGGCAGGAAGGCAGGCAGCAGGCAGGAAGGCAGGCAGCAGGCAGGAAGGCAGGCAGCAGGCAGGAAGTCAGCAGCAGGCAGGAAGGCAGGCAGGCAGGAAGGCAGGCAGGCAGCAGGCAGGAAGTCAGCAGCAGGCAGGAAGGTAGGCAGGCAGCAGGCAGGCAGGAAGGCGGGCAGCAGGCAGGAAGGCAGGCAGCAGGCAGGAAGGCAGCAGCAGGCAGGAAGGCAGCAGGCAGGAAGGCAGGTTAGGCAGCAGGCAGGAAGGCAGCAGCAGGCAGGAAGGCAGGCAGGCAGCAGGCAGGAAGGCAGGCAGCAGGCAGGAAGGCAACAGGCAGGAAGGCAGGAAGGCAGCAGCAGGCAGGAAGGCAGGCAGCAGGCAGGAAGGCAGGCAGCAGGCAGGAAGGCAGGCAGCAGGCAGGAAGGCAGGCAGCAGGCAGGAAGGCAGCAGCAGGCAGGAAGGCAGGCAGCAGGCAGGAAGGCAGGCAGCAGGCAGGAAGGCAGCAGGCAGCTGCTGCCTTTGGATTGAGATAGACTGGAATATGCAGAACCTCGTATTGAGGACAATCTTCATATAATAAGCTGCTCGTACATCGTTCAAGAATGACTGTATAAAGCAGACCAACATAATAAAAAAATTATGAAAAAGCATGAAAAAAGGCTTTGACCAAAACAGTCTCTGCTCTGTTTGACATGGCTGCGTGTGTGTGTGAGAGAGAGAAAAAAAGAGAGAGAGAGAGAGAAAAAGAGAAAGAGAGAGAGAAAAAGAGAGAGAGAGAGAGAGAGAGAGAGAGAGAGAGAGAGAGAGAGAGAGAGAGAGAGAGAGAGAGAGAAAGAGAGAGAGAGAGAGAGAAAGAGAGAATAAAAGAGAGAGAGAAGAGAGAGAGAGAGAGAGAGAGAGAGAGAGAGAGAGAGAGAGAGAGAGAGAGAGAGAGAGAGAGAGAGAGAGAGAGAGAGAGAGAGAGAGAGAGAGAGAGAGAGAGAGAGAGAGAGAGAGAGAGAGAGAGAAAGGATAGTTCAGTGTCTGCTCTGTTTGACATACTGGTAATCTGTCAGCTATCTTCGGCTGCCGGGAACTCCCAGGCTAAATCGGGAACAATATCTGCTTTGCTTAAGCAAGGAGGTCTCGCCCTCTAGGCCCTTCCATGGCAATACACAGTTTTCTAATAGAAATAATAAAAACGCTTCAGATATTTTCCAGAAAGCCAGGGTTAAACAAGGACTAGGCTGTGTTTCTCCAATTATCAAACAGAACCTAGTTTTTACACTGTTTAGGTCCCAGTAAAACTAGATGACGAGTCACATTCTAGTATTATTCACAGTTTTGTTCCACTTGACACAAGCAAGGAAACATGCATGTGAAACGCTGTAGTATAGGTAGTCTGGGCACACAATAAATAAGTCTACAGTCTGTGACTACATCATTTAGCATCGGAACTAGGAGGAGGCCAGCTACATCCAATGAAAATGGTTGGCAACTCTTGAAATGTGTGTGGGTGTGTACTGTGTAACCAGAAGACATGGAAGTAGCAGAGAAATGCCAGACTTTGAAGTATCACAGCTTTGGAAGGCTAGTGGTGTGGTGATGGCCAATAAAAAGACAGACGTGGAATTCGGGAATAAGATACTGTCAATTCTATATTGGAGCCTCTAATTCCATATTCCATTGATAGCTGTGCCATTGCATTTCATACCGTTTTCATGGTCTCAACTTCATAGTTTTCAGCATACACCGCACATACCATCATCTCCCCCACCAACTGTCTGGGTTTCTCTGTGAAGACTGAGCAGCCCTTGGAGGAGGTTTGTAGCAGTTGCCTCTCCAACTGGACTTGTCCGGGTCTTGGTTGGCTACTGCCTGGTATTCTTGGCACATGTTGTTCCTCCTGTGCTGTGGAGGGTGTGTAGATTCCCCCGCAGGGAGGGGGAGATGGAGACAGTCGACCTTGGTTTCAACTGTCTGATCAGTAGAAGAACATGGAGATGTATTAGATACACCCTCAGAAAAGACAGGCATTAGACTACAACCCACAAAGAAAGAAAAGACATGGAAGGCCTGTGTGTCCTAGTCCAGGCTGCTCCTGTCTAGTGTACTTGGCACATGTCTTCCTCCTGTGAAGGCTGGAAGGTGGAGAGGAGGGGGACTGGGCAGGGGGTGGATTCCCCTGCAGGGAAGGGCAGATGAAGATGGTGGTCCTTGGCTACCGAAGCAGCTGGGGTGTGTGTGTGTCCTTGTCTACTGGGCAACTGAAAGGGAGAGGGAGGGGGAGGGGCAATTTCCTTTTGCCAAATATTTCACTGTCTCCATCATTCTCCCAGTCTGTCAGTCCCCACCTAATCTTAAGAGCCAGACTTTACATAGACACATTCATCCGGTTTCACAAGTCCAGTCCCCACCCAGTCTATGAATTTTATAATGCTCTATGCCATGGTCAATTCAATATCAATATCAGTGACATATGCAAGTTGGTTAATCCCTATGTATCTTTTCTTGAAACTGATGAAAGGGTTTCTGAAGGATAGTTGTTCCATCTCAAAAAGCACAAGAAATATGATTTAAATTATTTTGTTGAAATATTATTTGATTAGGCTATTTGATTGCACATAAATTGGCTTTTTCAATTTATAGGATTCATATAATATTCAATAAATACAGTACCAGTCAAAAGTTTGGACACACCTACTCAAGGGTTTTCAAGGGTTTTTCTTTATTTTTAATATTTTATACACTTTAGAATAATAGTGAAGACGTCAAAACTATTAAATAACACCATCCTCATGGAGTAACCAAAAACTGGTTGTTGCTCAATATGCAATAATGTGACTAGAAACGTTGTATACAACAGCTAACTTTCCGGGACATAGACATGTCTTATATGGGCAGAAAGCTCAAATTGTTGTTAATCTAAACTGCAGTGTCCAACTTACATGAGCTATTACAGAAAAAAGACCATGTTATTGTTTGAGGAAACTGCACAACAACAAAACACTTTTATCATGGCAACTGGTTTGATACAGTTGAAGTCAGAAGTTTACATACACTTAGATTGGAGTCAATAAAACTCGTTTTTACAAATGTATTTTTAACAAACTATAGTTGTGGTAAGTCTGGTTAGGACGTCTACTTTGTGCATGACACAAGTCATTTCCAACAATTGTTTACAGACAGATTATTTAACTTATAATTCACTATATCACAATTCCAGTAGGTCAGGAGTTTCCATACACGAAGTTGACTGTGCTTTAATCAGCTTGGAAAATTCCAGAAAATTATGTCAAGGCTTTAGAAGCTTCTGATAGGCTAATTGACATCATTTGAGTCAATTGGAGATGTACCTGTGAATGTATTTCAAGGCCTACCTTCAAACTCAACATGAATTGAGTGCCTCAACATGGGAAAATCAAACGAAATCAGCCAAGACCTCAGAAAAAAATGGTAGACCTCCACAAGTCTGGTTCATCCTTGTAACGGCGTTCGTCTGTTGAAGGAAGAGAGTCGGACCGAAATGCAGCGTGTTGGTTACTCATGACTTTAATGAAAGAAACGCGGTACATGAAATAACTGATACTAAATACAAAAACAACAAACGGAACGTGAAACTTATTACAGCCTATTTGGTGAACACTACACAAAGACAGGAACAATCACCCACGAAATACAAAGCGAAACTATGGCTCCCTAAATACTGTTCCCAATCAGAGACAACGAGAATCACCTGACTCTGATTGAGAATCGCCTCAGGCAGCCAAACCTATACAACACCCCTAATCAGCCGCGATCCCAAATAATACAAACCCCAATACGAAAACAACATATAAACCCATGTCACACCCTGGCCTACCCAAACATATAACAAAAACACAAAATAATATGACCAAGGTGTGACAGAACCCCCTCCCCTAAGGTGCGGACTCCCGGACGCACATCAAAACCATAGGGAGGGTCCGGGTGGGCGTCTGTCCATGGTGGCGGCTCCGGCTCGGGACGTGGACCCCACTCCATTAATGTCCTTGTTCCTCCCCTTCGCGTCCTGGGATAATCCACCCTCTCCGCCGACCATGGCCTAATAGTCCTCACCCAGATCCCCACTGGACTGAGGGGCAGCTCGTGACTGAGGGGCAGCTCGGGACAGAGGGGCAGCTCGGGACAGAGGGGCAGCTCGGGACAGAGGGGCAGCTCGGGACAGAGGGGAAGCCCAGTACTGAGAGGAAGCCCAGTACTGAGAGGAAGCCCAGTACTGAGAGGAAGCCCAGTACTGAGAGGAAGCCCAGTACTGAGATGAAGCCCAGTACTGAGATGAAGCCCAGGCAGGTAGTAGGCTCCGGTAAATCCTGGCTGGCTGGCGGAACTGGAAGATTCAGGTTGACTGGCAGATCTGGAAGATTCTGGTTGACTGGCAGATCTGGAAGAGACTGGTTGTCTGGCAGATCTGGAAGAGACTGGTTGTCTGGCAGATCTGGAAGAGACTGGTTGTCTGGCAGATCTGGAAGAGACTGGTTGTCTGGCAGATCTGGAAGAGACTGGTTGTCTGGCAAATCTAGAAGATCATGGCTGACTGGCGGATCTAGCTGCTCTATGCAGACTGACAGCTCTGGCTGCTTCTTACAGACTGATATCTCTGGCTGCTTCATGCAGACTGACAGCTCTGACTGCTCCATGCAGGCTGACAGCTCTCTGCAGACTGGCAGATCCTGGCTGACTGGCACTTCTGGTGGATCCTGGCAGACTGGCGGTGCTGGGCAGACTGGCGACGCTGGGCAGACTGGCGACGCTGGGCAGACTGGGAGCACTGGCGGCGCTGGGCAGACTGGGAGCACTGGCGGCGCTGGGCAGACTGGGAGCACTGGCGGTGCTGGGCAGACTGGCAGCACTGGCGGCGCTGGGCAGACTGGCGGTGCTGGGCAGACTGGCGACACTGGGCAGACTGGCGACGCTGGGCAGACTGGCGGTGCTGGGCAGACTGGAGACTCCAGCAGCGCAGGAGAGGAGACAGGCTCTGGCTGCGCTAAACAGGCGGGAGACTCCGACAGAGCAAGGAGAGGAGAAAAGCGCTGGGCAGACTGGCGGCACTGGCGGCGCTGGGCAGACTGGCAGTGCTGGGCAGACTGGGAGCACTGGCGGCGCTGGGCAGAGTGGGAGCACTGGTGGCGCTGGGCAGACTGGCGGCACTGGTGGCGCTGAACAGGCGAGGCGCGCTGAAGGCCTGGTGCGTGGTGCTGGAACTGGTGGTACTGGATCGAGGACACGCACAGGAAGCCTGGTGCGGGGAACTGCCACCGGAGGACTGGAGTGTGGAGATGGCACAGGATGGGCTAGACCGTGAAGGCGTACTGGAGATCTTGAGAGCAGTGTAGGCACAGGACGTGCAAGGCTAGGGATGTGCACAGGAGGCCTGGTGCGTGAGGCTGGCACCAACTTCACCAGCCGACTAACACGCACCTCAGGTTGAGTATAGAGCGCTAACTCAGGTGCTATCTAATCCCCGACACGATCCGTCGGACGAATATTGTATCTATAGCACCAAGCTAGCAACTCCCTCATTACTCTCCACTCCACTTTCCCCATGAACTCCTTCACAGTCTCTGCTTCGCTCACCTCTAACATCGGCTCTGGTTCTGGTCTCCTCCTTGGCTCCTCACGATAAACAAGGAGAGTTGGCTCAGGTCTATCTCCTGACTCAGCCATACTCTCCCTGAGCCCCCACCCAATAATTTTTTTGGGGTGACTTTCGGTTTTCGCTCTGCGCCGCCTTCTCTTTTTTATTGACTCCATTCGCCTATAGCCCTCTTCGCATTGCTGCAGCGAATCCCAGGCGGGCGCCTGCACTCTCTCTGGGTCGGCCGCCCACCTGTCGATTTCTTCCCACGTCGTATACTCCATGCCTCTACCGTCCATAACGTCCTCCTTTCGCTGCTGAAGCTGTCGCTGTCGCTGCCAGTTTACACACTGCTCGGTCCGTGAGTGGTGGGTGATTCTGTAACGGCGTTCGTCTGTTGAAGGAAGAGAGTCGGACCGAAATGCAGCGTGTTGGTTACTCATGACTTTAATGAAAGAAACACGGTACATGAAATAACTGAAACTAAATACAAAAACAACAAACGGAACGTGAAACTTATTACAGCCTATCTGGTGAACACTACACAAAGACAGGAACAATCACCCACGAAATACAAAGCGAAACTATGGCTCCCTAAATACGGTTCCCAATCAGAGACAACGAGAATCACCTGACTCTGATTGAGAATCGCCTCAGGCAGCCAAACCTATACAACACCCCTAATCAGCTGCGATCCCAAATAATACAAACCCCAATACGAAAACAACATATAAACCCATGTCACACCCTGGCCTACCCAAACATATAACAAAAACACAAAATAATATGACCAAGGCGTGACAATCCTTGGGAGCAATTTCCAAATGCCTTATGGTACCACGTTCATCTTTACAAACAATAGTACGCAAGTATAAACACCACGGGACCATGCAGCCATCATACTGCTCAGGAAGGAGACGCGTTCTGGTCTCCTAGAGATGAACGTACTTTGGTGCGAAAAGTGCAAATCAATCCCAGAACAACAGCAAAGGACCTTGTGAAGATGCTGGAGGAAACTGGTACAAAAGTATTTATATCCACAGTAAAATGAGTCCTATATCGACGTAACCTGAAAGGCCGCTCAGCAAGGAAGAAGCCACTGCTCCAGAACCGCCATAAAAAAGTCAGACTGCGGTTTGCATCTGCACATGGAGACAAAGATCATACTTTTTTGGAGAAATGTCCTCTGGTCTGATGAAACAAAAATAGAACTGTTTGGCCATAATGACCATCTTTATGTTTGAAGGAAAAAGGGGGAGGCTTGCAAGCCGAAGAACGCCATCCCAACAGTGAAGCACGTGGGTGGCAGCATCATGTTGGGAAGGGGGGGGGGGGTGCTTTGCTGCAGGAGGGACTTGTGCATTTCACAAAATAGATTGCATCATGAGGGAGGAAAATTATGTGGATATATTGAAGCAACATCTCAAGACAGCAGTCGGAAAGTTAAAGCTTGGTTGCAAATGGGTCTTCCAAATCCCAAGCATACTTTCAAAGTTGTGGCAAAATGGCTTCAGGATAACAAAGTCAAGGTATTGGAGTAGCCATCACAAAGCCCTGACCTCAACCCTATAGAAAATGTGTGGGCAGAACTGAAAAAGCGTGTGCGAGCAAGGAGGCCTACAAACCTGACTGCGTTATACCAGCTCTGTCAGGAGGAATAGGTCAAAATTCCCCCAACTTATTGTGGGAAGGTTGTGGAAGACTAGGTGTATGTAAACTTACGACTTCAACTGTACATTCACCTCTGTACTTACATTCAGTAATCTTGCTCTGATTTGTCATCCTAAGAGTCACAGACATAAAATATAGTGTAGTTTTGTTTTAAAAAAAAGGTTTATATTCAGATGTAGGAACTGGGTTCTAAGGTTTGACCTCACTGCTGTTTCATTACCATAATGCCCAATTCTCATTACCATGCCATATGGTGGTCTTACGGTAATAAGAAGTTCAGTTATGGCAATGATTAAAACAGTTTCTGATGCATGTGCAATATAACTCCATCACACAAACAACAGTGCTAGGTGCATGCACACTTAAATGAAAGGGTAACTACACTCAACATTTAAATGTTTATTTTCTTCTTCTCGGGATCTGGTTTAAGCATTGTTATCCGATTTAGTTTTTCTATTAAAAAAAGTGAAAACCTGAAGGGAAAAAAAAATCATAACAACCACCACCCTTAACACCTGTCGTGGAAATGTCCTCTATTTACTAAATCATGGGAGCAAACCACACACACAAGTCAGAGTTAGTTATAAAAGTCCATCTTTAATTATATGAGCTCTATCGCAATCCTGTGACTCTCAGGTAATTCAGTGTCTCTCAGTGAATTCTCTGAGAGCCCCCTTACAATGCAACTGAGATCCTTTAATAGCAAAGAACACACATAGTCAGACAGCATAGACATAATAAATCGTTCAGCTTTGTCTCCTTTCTCAAACCCCAGAACCATAAACCAATCCTCCAAATCAATAGGCATATATCAAATTGTCATTTAGATACCACCAACTCTAAATACAACCAAACCTGGACAAGCTCACGGAGAAGAGAATGAGGCTATAGGTTAAGATAGAAACAACATTAGAGGGAGCATAAGAATGATTCTAGACACTGCCACCCTCCTTTCCCCACTAGAAAAAGGTAGGGAGTAAAAGATATGTTTACACATGATGACACTTTGACCTCTCCCCTCTCTGTGGCCCATGCAACTTAGTTTTGACATAGAACAGATAACTGCAACCTCGCCACAGTATTATACAAAAATACCATTCTGATGAGAAGTAACTTACACACATTTGATGAATATTAAACATCTTAAATATATGTTACCAACAAATTCTGAATCTTCCCTAACACACCTTCAATGACTCTTTCACCTCCCACCACTGCTAAACAAAACACTGAGTTAGACGGGGAGAGGTTTGTCTGTGATAAAGAGATCCTCTGCTTTTTAACATCACAACCAACCTAGTCCTGCTAGCTCTGGCTTTGTCGCATTTGTATGGTCAGGTGTGGCAAAACATTTAGTAAAAAAGCTGTAGCTGGCTCAGAACAGAACGTCTGGCCCTCAAATGTACACATGTCAATAACGTGCAGGTCAGACTCTCCTTGTTCAGAGTGGAAGAGAGATTAACTGCATCACTGCTGGTCTTTGTAAGAAGTATTGATGTGCTGAAAGTACAGAATTGTCTGTTCAGCCAAGTTAACACACAGCTCAAAACCTATACATACCCCACAAGACACGCAATCAAGGGTCTCTTAACAGTCCCTAAGAGAGGCTGGGAGGCACACAGTACAGTATAGGGCAATGACTACATGGAATTCTCTTCCACCTCAGGTTTCATTTATTTATTTAACTAGGCAAGTTAGTTAAGAGCTATTTCTTATTTACAATGATGGCCTACCGGGGAGCAGTGGGTTAATTGCCTTGTTCAGGGGCAGAACGACAAATGTTTACCTTGTCAGCTCAGGGATTTGATCCAGCAACCTTTCGGTTACTCTACCCACTAGGCTACCTGCCACCTCTCAGGCAAGCAATAAAAAACAATGCGGAGACACACACTCTTAGTATTATTCATTTCTTCACTTTTCTTTATTTTCTCTTTCTTCTTCTTCTTACTTCTAAAATAGTTGTATTGTTTTTTAGTGTTCTTAGTTCAAATGGGTATTGTTGTTCCTGTCCCTTAGTGTTCTGCATTTTATCATGTTCTATGTTTTGTGCGGACCCCAGGAAGCTGCTTCTTCAATAGCTAATGCGGACCAGAAAAAGATATTGAGCTATGCAATCCATTTTTTACACCGCTTCAGTTAATATGGTAAAAAAAATGATCTTGACGAAGTACCGTTTGCTCATTTGCTCATTACCGTAATGCGGTCTCTCATCTAGCATAACATTGATCTCATTACCGACATGCATCATCAATGATAAAATATTCCTTGAATAATATTACTGAAATCAAAATATTTGACCTATGCATAAAATGTGCAATTTGCTCTTTATTTTTCATATTAATTTAAAACAGAAATAATAATTGTAAAAATCCAGGTTATGAACATGAGGCACATTACGGTAATGAGATAACTGATACAATTTTAAACATGTAATTAGCATTGGCAAAACATTTGCCACATTTTCACCTTGCTATGTTTTTTTTCTAACTTTACAAGTGTAATGGTAATGAGGTTTTTTTGTGCATGGTTTGGTCAAATGTGTAGAAATCATTCAATCTGAACAGTTAAGATGATTAATTTAACATATACAATAATTTAAGATGCTATTTTATCCATTACAAAAAATATATATATTTTCTACATTTACCAAGAGTAATACCAAGTTTGTGAGAATCACCCAGATGCTTGTTCTGGTGGTGAGTGAGATCTCCACTAGCCATACCCTAACATAACCACCCTCCTTCATGGCATTGCCCTTATCTTGCCATGGTCTCTCTCTCCACACCCATACAAATCTTCACCATTCACACGCACTCTCTCACGCAGGCACTTGTACGCAGGCACTTGCACGCAGGCACGCACGTACACACAACTCTTTGTTCCTCCTAATCTAACAGACCAACAGGAAAATGAACAGGAAGGCAAGGGCAAAAATGCTGGAAATAAACACTCAGTGCCTCAATAAATAAGAATAAGAGGATGTCAGAGTTAATGGAGGTCAGCTGAGGACCCAGCTCTGTTAGCTGGCCTGCCCTGGGCCTCAGGATAAACAGCGCTGACTGTGTGACTCAAACAGCCTAAAAAAACCATCATAAATAAATGACAGAAGTGTCATATCCGTATCATCAGGGATTGCAGCAACGCCTGAACAGCCTTGCCTGTCTGCTGTCCACTCAACACTGCTGTGAACGGAGCATATGAGGACAATTGAGAAAAATGTGTTTGCTGTGACCTCTGTTGACGAAGAGAGGAACCTGCACCTTAGTGCATCATGGTAGTCATGATACTCACACGTCTCAGGTCTCACGTGGGTGGAGCCCTTGACCCAATGCAGTATGCATGCAGGAAGAACAGATCAGTGAAGGATGCAGTCTTGACGGTGATCCACAGTGCCGTGACACACCTGGGGAGGCCTCACCATTATGTGTGCATCTTTTTGCTGGAGTTCTTCTTTGCTTTTAACAGCCTCACCACAAACTCTCCCACCTACAGGTGGACCCCAGCATTACCTTGCGGGTGATGGACTTCCTGCTTTACAGGGGGAAGTATGTCAAGTTCAACAACACAACATCCCTTCCTCTGTGTACGTCTACCAGTTCCCCCCAAGGAACTGTCATCTCTCCAGGGCTATTCTCCATATACACCAATGACCTGAGGTTCTTGGCAGTGAAATATGCAGATAACACTGCCTATGTCGACCTCTTGGATGACACACTACATTTCCAAACAGAAGATAACAGGGTTCATGACTGTTGCCATAACAACAATCTCACATTTTAAAAAATTAACAAAAAAAAACTGCTTATTGATTTCCAGAGGAAGGCAGACCCAGTGAGCCACCTAGTCCTGGGTGGTGAAGAGATAGAGAGTGGAGAGTTTTAAGTACCTGGGAACCATCATGGACAGCACACTCTCTTTACATGCCAACTCTCCGAACATCAATAAAAAGTAACGACTGTACCTCCTGCACAGGATACTGTCCAACTACTGCACCAGACTGAGACAACTGAATGTCAACACCAGGATACTGTCCAACTACTGCACCAGACTGAGACAACTGAATGTCAACACCAGGATACTGTCCAACTACTGCACCAGACTGAGACAACTGAATGTCAACACCAGGATACTGTCCAACTACTGCACCAGACTGAGACAACTGAATGTCAACACCAGGATACTGTCCAACTACTGCACCAGATATATAGAGAGTGTGCTGACTTTCTGTTTACTGGCTTGGTACGGTGAGCAGTCAATGGCCTCGTACGGTGAGCAGTCAGTGGCCTGGTACAGTGGGCAGTCAGTGGCCTGGTACGGTGGGCAGTGAGTGGCCTGGTACGGTGGGCAGTGAGTGGCCTGGTACAGTGGGCAGTGAGTGGCCTGGTAAGGTGAGCAGTCAGTGGCCTGGTAAGGTGAGCAGTCAGTGGCCTGGTACAGTGGGCAGTCAGTGGCCTGGTACAGTGGGCAGTCAGTGGCCTGGTACAGTGAGCAGTCAGTGGCCTGGTACAGTGGGCAGTGAGTGGCCTGGTACGGTGGGCAGTGAGTGGCCTGGTACGGTGGGCAGTCAGTGGCCTGGTACGGTGGGCAGTGAGTGGCCTGGTAAGGTGAGCAGTCAGTGGCCTGGTACGGTGGGCAGTCAGTGGCCTGGTACGGTGGGCAGTCAGTGGCCTGGTACAGTGGGCAGTCAGTGGCCTGGTACGGTGAACAGTCAGTGGCCTGGTACGGTGAACAGTCAGTGGCCTGGTACAGTGGGCAGTCAGTGGCCTGGTACGGTGAGCAGTCAGTGGCCTGGTACAGTGGGCAGTCAGTGGCCTGGTACGGTGAGCAGTCAGTGGCCTGGTACAGTGGGCAGTCAGTGGCCTGGTACGGTGGGCAGTCAGTGGCCTGGTACAGTGGGCAGTCAGTGGCCTGGTACGGTGAACAGTCAGTGGCCTGGTACGGTGAACAGTCAGTGGCCTGGTACAGTGGGCAGTCAGTGGCCTGGTACGGTGAGCAGTCAGTGGCCTGGTACAGTGGGCAGTCAGTGGCCTGGTACGGTGAGCAGTCAGTGGCCTGGTACAGTGGGCAGTCAGTGGCCTGGTACGGTGAACAGTCAGTGGCCTGGTACGGTGAACAGTCAGTGGCCTGGTACGGTGAACAGTCAGTGGCCTGGTACAGTGGGCAGTCAGTGGCCTGGTACGGTGAGCAGTCAGTGGCCTGGTACAGTGGGCAGTCAGTGGCCTGGTACGGTGAGCAGTCAGTGGCCTGGTACAGTGGGCAGTCAGTGGCCTGGTACGGTGAACAGTCAGTGGCCTGGTACAGTGGGCAGTCAGTGGCCTGGTACGGTGAGCAGTCAGTGGCCTGGTACGGTGGGCAGTCAGTGGCCTGGTACGGTGAGCAGTCAGTGGCCTGGTACAGTGGGCAGTCAGTGGCCTGGTACGGTGAGCAGTCAATGGCCTCGTACGGTGAGCAGTCAGTGGCCTGGTACAGTGGGCAGTCAGTGGCCTGGTACGGTGAACAGTCAGTGGCCTGGTACAGTGGGCAGTCAGTGGCCTGGTACGGTGAGCAGTCAGTGGCCTGGTACGGTGGGCAGTCAGTGGCCTGGTACGGTGAGCAGTCAGTGGCCTGGTACAGTGGGCAGTCAGTGGCCTGGTCAAAGCAAGGGCTGACGGTGAGCAGTCAATGGCCTACGGTGAGCAGTCAGTGGCCTGGTACAGTGGGCAGTCAGTGGCCTGGTACGGTGAACAGTCAGTGGCCTGGTACGGTGAGCAGTCAGTGGCCTGGTACGGTGAGCAGTCAGTGGCCTGGTACGGTGAGCAGTCAGTGGCCTGGTATGGTGGGAAGTAATATAATAATAATAATATATGCCATTTAGCAGACGCTTTTATCCAAAGCGACTTACAGTCATGTGTGCATACATTCTACGTATGGGTGGTCCCGGGGATCGAACCCACAGTGGCCTGGTATGGTGGCTAATAAGGGTACCCTCAGTCGGACTGTGAACTTGGGGTCCAAGCTTTGCAGGCTGCAGTGCAGGGTGCTTCAAGATCTCTATGATAAATGGACAAGAGACAAGGCCAAACACATCATAGAGGACCCCACACGTAATCTTGCCCAATGATTTGAGCTGCTGCCCTCCGGTAAGGAGTTTAAGGGTCCTACTGTAGGGTCCCACTTAAGGGTCTCACTTCAGTAAGAATAGGAGCAAGGCTAGCTTCATTCCATCAGCCATCGGGCTGCTGAACAGTGGGACATAACACCGAGATTCAGGCCCACTATACGGTCAGGAGGCTGCACACACTTTGAATATGTGTAAATGTAAGTGTAACTTGTTTACTAACTTTCCAGTTTTCTGTACTGCATCTATTATAGTGTGTTGTGTTTGTGTATTTGTATGCTGATGTCACAGAATTAATTTCCATGTAACTGGAAAAATAAAGTACAGTATATCATATCGTATGGAAGTAATAGGATAGGACAATAGTGCCCACTGCTGTCTGATATATGTAGTTGCATACAATGCACTTCATTGCAACAATATGGCAGTACCATTGAGCTTCTTCTGTACTTTAGGTGGTTTACTCAATAACTGCTGTGTATACTTAGTAATAGCACACACCATGGACTGTATCATGTGTCCTTGGTATAGGATTGTATCTGTAGAATAATAACTGATGGGGAAATTGGGGCCCTAAGAGGTTTCTATTGATTTTTATCATGCTCAAAATAATGTTGGGAAATGCAGCTGTATTATTGCTACATTTCCTGTCGCCCACAGAGACATTCCACAGATCTGTCGCCCACTGCTATCTTCCACAGATCTGTCACCCACTGAGATATTCCACAGATCTGTCGCCCACTGAGATATTCCACAGATTTGTCGCACACTGAGATATTCCACAGATCCGTCGCCCACTGAGATATTCCACAGATTTGGCATGAGTAATTTAATGATACATTTCCTCTACGTGAGTCAGGGCACACACACACACACACACACACACACACACACACACACACACACACACACACACACACACACACACACACACACACACACACACACACACACACACACACACACACACACACACACACACACACACACACACACACACACACACACACACACACACACACACACACACACACACACACACACACACACACCAGTACAGAATGGAGTGAGGCATGGTGGAGGAACAATAATCTGGATGTAGGGATTCCGCTATAATACAGGCGCGGCGGGGAACAGGCTGTGGCTCGGGAAGTCTGTTTCTCCTCTGTCTCTCGCAGTTGTCTGACTATGAGCGTGTCACAGACAAGGTTATGGGGAGAGGAGAGATAGGGGAGAGGTCATCAAGGCTGAGTTCCAGGCTGACTATCTTACAGTCACCTGCCAGATCTCAAAACATATAAACTGTGAAGCGTGCGTGGCATGTAATCATTGGTTGATGAGCACAAAGTGACTGTTATATAGTCAACTTGGAATGGGGGCAGTATCTTTCTGGCCAATCGAACGTCACTGCCTGACTCAGTGTGGTTCATTAGGGAAAACAGCTGGATTGTACAGAGCTCTGACATCACAAAATCTGGATGAGAAGCCAGGCAATCAAAGACAGCATCTGTACAGCAGCCAGAGAGCAGCCAAGCAAACAAACAGCATGATGCAGGAACTCATATTCACAGTTCCCAGTTCCCCACAAAACATGTACACAAACTTTCTTCTTGTTCAAATTGCCTACAGGACTGTTTCACTAGCACAGACTGGAATATGTTCTGGGATTCATCCGGTGGCATTGAGGCGTATACCACATCAGTACATTGACAAAGTCATCCCCACAGACTGAACATATCCCAACCAGAAGCAATGGATTACAGGCAACATCCAAACTGAGTTATAGGCTCGAGCTGCCGCTTTCAAAGAGCGGGACACTAATCCAGACGCTTATTATAATTCCCGCTACGACCTCAGACAAGCAATCAAACAGACAAAGCGTCAAAACAGGTCTAAGATCGAATCCTACTACGCCGGCTCGGACGCTCGTCGGATGTGGCAGGGCTTGCAAACTATCACGGATTATAAAAGGAAACCCAGCCGCAAACTGCCCAGTGACGTGAGCCTACCAGATGAGCTTAATGCCTTCTATGCTCACTTCGAGGCAAGCAACACTGAACCATGCATGAGAGCACCAGCTGTTCAGGGCGACTGTGTGATCAAGCTCTCCATAGTCGATGAGAGTAAGACTTTAAACAGGTTAACATTCACAAGGCAGCAGGGCCAGACGGATTACCAGAGCATGCGCTGACCAGCTGGCAAGTGTCTTCCTTCACATATTCAACCTCTCTCTGAACCACTCTGTAATACCTACAATACCGTTCAAAAGTTTGGGGTACTTGTTTTTGAAAGAAAAGGCCATTTTTGGTCCATTAAAATAACAGCAAATTGATCAGAAATACAGTGTAGACATTGTAAATGACTACTGTAGCTGGAAATGGCTGATTCTTTAATGCAATATCTACATAGGTGTACAAAGGCCTATTATCAGCATCCATCACTCCTGTGTTCCAATGGCACATTGCGTTAGCTAATCCAAGTTTATCATTTTAAAAGGCTAATTGATCATTAGAAAACCCTTTTGCAATTATGTTAGCACAGCTAGCACAGCAATTAAACAGTCCTCAACTGGCAGCTTCATTAAATAGTACCCGCAAAACACCAATCTCAACATCAACAGTGAAGAGATGACTCGGGGATGCGGCCTTCTAGGCAGAGTTCATCTGTCCAGTGTCTGTGTTCTTTTGCCCATCTTAATCTTTTATTTTTATTGGACATTCTGAGATATGGCTTTTTCTTTGCAACTCTGCCTAGAAGGCCAGCATCCCGGAGTCGCCTCTTCACTGTTGACGTTGAGACTGGTGTTTTGCGGGTACTATTTAATGAAGCTGCCGGTTGAGAACTTGTGAGTTGTCTGTTTCTCAAACTAAACACTCTAATGCGCTTGTCCTCTTGCTCAGTTGTGCACCGGGGCCTCCCACTCCTCTTTCCAATATCTATGTAGATATTCCATAAAAATCAGCCTTTTCCATTGACTATCGCCCAATAGCATTGACTATCGCCCAATAGCACACATCTGTAGCCATTAAAGGCTTTGAAATGCTGGTCATGGCTCACATCAACACCCTCATCACAGACACCCTGGACCCACTCCAACTCACATACTGCCCCAACAGATCCACAGATGATGCATTCTCTATTGCACTCCACACTGCCCTATCCCAACTGGACAAGAGGAACACCTACAGTATATCACAAAAGTGAGTACACCCCTCACATTTTTGTAAATATTTGAGTATATCTTTTCGTGTGACAACACTGAAGAAATTAGATTTTCACTTAGGGGTGTACTCACTTTTGTTGCCAGCGGTTTAGACATTAATGGCTGTGTGTTGAGTTATTTTGAGGGGACAACAATTTACACTGTTATACAAGCTGTTCACTCACTACTTTACATTGTAGCAAAGTGTCATTTCTTCAGTGTTGTCACTGACTACAGCTCATTGTTCAACACCATAGTGTCCTTCAAGCTCATCACTAAGCTAGGGACCCTGGGACTGAACACCTCTCTCTGCAACTGAATTCTGGAATTCCTGATGGGCCACCCCCAGGTGGTAAGTGGAGGCAACAACACATCCGCCACGTTGAGGGGTCCCCTCAGGGGTATGTGCTTAGTCCCCTCCCTGTACACACACGACTGCGTGACAACACATGACTCCAAAACCATCCTTAAGTTTGCTGACGACACAACGGTGTTAGGCCTGATCACCGACGATGATGAGACAGCCTATAGGGAGGAGGTCAGTGACCTGGCCAGGACAACAACCTCTCCCTAAACGTCAGGAAGACAAAGGAGCTGATCGTGGACTACAGGAAACAGAGGACCGAGCATGCCCCCATTCACATCGACAGGGCTGTGTTGGAGCGGGTGGAGAGTTTCAAGTTCCTCTGTGTCCACATCCCTAAGGATCTATTACAGTCCACACAAACCAACAGAGTCGTGAAGAGGGCATGAAAATGGCTCTTCCCTCTCAGGAGGCTGAAAAGTTTTGGCATGGGCTCTCAGATCCTCAAAGTTCTACAGCTGCACCATTGAGAGCATCTTGACTGGCTGCATCACCACTTGGGATGGCAACTGTAAAGCCCAGTACATCACTGGGGCTGAGCTCCCTGAAATCCAGGACCTCTATACCAGGCAGTGTCAGACGAAGGCCCTAAAATAGTCAAAGACTCCAGCCACTGCACGGCAAGAGGTACCAATGCACCAAGTCTGGTACCAACAAGCCATAAGACTACTAAATAGTTAGTTAAATAGTTAACCAAATAGCTGTTAGTTAACCATTTTTACTCATCACATACGCTGCGGCTACTGTTTAGTATCTATCCTGTTGCCTAGTCACTTTAAACCTACCTATAAGTACATATTCTGTATACTTAAATTACCCCATACCCCTGCACATCACCTCGGTACTGGTACACCGTGTATATAGCATTACTCATTGTGTATTTATTATTACTTGTTATTAATTTTCTATTATTTCTCTATCGCTGCATTGTTGGGAAGGGCCTGCAAGCATTTCATTGTTAGTCTACACCTGTTGTTAACGAAGAATGTGACAAATACAATTAGATTTGAGAGCAGATTGTCTTGGATTAGATCCTGTTGATGAATGCAGGCTAGGATAGTGTAGTCACAAGAGGATGCTGTCTGGTTGTAAATCCAATAAACTGGACAACAATGTCAGTAAATGTATAGAAGTGCCACCCTACAGCCCACACATACACAAGCGCACACACTAACACACTAACACACAATGTTACTTAATATTGAATGTGCAAGTAGACAATACTATACCTGTTACATAGAACTACTTCACTGCGAGTGCATTTGAGGTAAAAAAATATATAGAGACCTGTGATTGGCTTACCATGGTCACATGACTGCAGATTTTGGTCCCTATACACTTGGCTTAGTAATTGAGGTTTCCATATGATATAGATCAGATGTTAACCACAGACTTCCTCCAAGCCCCCATTTATATTTAAAACCACCTCGCCAAACACAGTACAGATTCAGTACACCATCAGAGGAAGAACCAGAGACCTAGGAGACAATCTCTGCAATAAAATGTCCTATCTATCTGTGTCTCTGTCGGTCTGTCTCTCTGCGTCCATCTGTCTTTTTGTCTGTCTGGCTCTCTCTGCCTCTCTGCTGGTGTGTTGGTCTGTCAGTCTGCCTGTCTGTCTACCTCTGTCTCTCTGTCTGTCTGCTTGCCTGTCCATCTCTGTGTCTGTCTCGGTCTGCCTTCCCTCCTGCCTGTCTATCTCCCTGGCCTCTGACATGTTTTCATAGTAATAATCTCCTTGCTTGGACCCAGACATATCACACAACACAGCTCTCTAGATGAGGCATCATTGAAGCTGTCCAAACCAGAAAGACTACTGTGTGGGTAGTGGGTACCTAACTATTTTATCAAACTATCCTAAACAGCACATCTCCTAATGACGTTTTACCCAATTCTGTTCAGAATTAGCTGTTGTGTGATGCCAATGTTGGCCTAGCAGTTCAGGACAGTTCAGGACGTGTTGCCTAATTCTGTTTTACTCTTATCCTTTAGAAAACAAATGAATGATGAAGAGAATTAATGTGATTTGAAACTCTCCTTAATCTGATAGTAATACAAAACACATTGAAAACAGAGGTTGTTATATATAGTTAATGTAGCCTAAGACGACAACATTATCCATCTCCGTCTCTGTCTTCCGTTTGAACATGGGGCAATGAGGCCAAGGGAGATTAACAGACATTTAAAAGGAATTGACCACACAAAACCATTGTAGTCTACTCATATGAAAGTTTAATTCAATCAAACAGCTAAACAGTTGAATACTTTATACATTTTCCATCTAGTAGTGAGTCTGAGGTAAGTAACCAGCAAGGTCACACCAGCAACAGCATTGTTGTGTTGTGTGAGGGAGGCGGGTAGTGAGAGGGCAGTGACGCTGAATAGTGCCCTCCTCCCCTTCCCAATTCCGCCGATTTAGCGTCTGCCCACTCCTCGCTCCTGCACCGACCTCCAAGGGAAACCGCTTTGTTACCAACCGTATCCAAATTTTACGCGGGTTACCCAAGTCCGACTCAATTAAAATACAGTAGCCCCAGAGAAGTAGGTTGTTGAGAAATAACGTGTACTGTCTCTTTAAGATCTCTTGGCTAGTTTGCTTCGTATTGATCAATCCACCATTTTCCAACACACAGCGGCGGCAGTGGTAACACAGCGACAGCTAACCCTACCTGGAGACGCCAGGACCCGGGGCAGTCATGGCAGCGAACATGTACCGGGTTGGAGGTAAGGGGGAACACATTTTGGGACAATTTTGTATCCTTTATGTTGCGCTCGTCCGGTTCGTCGCAGGATTTGCAGCATGTTTTTACCCTTCCTTTTATTTCCTAAAGCGCCTTGTGTTTCAGTCAGAGTGATGAAGACGATGGTGACTGTGTGAGGAGGAGGATGGTGATGAAGGGGAGTCTCGTAGCGCGAGGGATCGACCCCGGGTTTTAATTGTTGTTGTTTCCATCCCGTATCGCTATTGTTGTTACACAAACCAATATGATCGTCTTTGGTAGGCCTAACAGCATTTGTTTTCACTAAAATAGTTCAACCGCGATTCGCTTTTAAAAGTAAAGTTTGGCTTGCCAGTCAGCTACCAAACGTTAGCTAGCTAGGTTGCTAACATGTTATTTGGCTCTGGATAGAGTGAGTCAGAATTAAAGGAATTAGTATTAAATTAGTTTAATACTATCTCTGGTACGAGTGTTATGAGGCAGGGCAGGATGACTACTGCTGGTCTCTGAAGTTAGCTAACTTAAATAAGGTGCCAATCAGAATTAAAATAAATTATAATTTAGTCTACTCAGGTTCAGGTTGAGTTAATTTACCTGAGTCTAGCTATCCAACTCACCTGGATATTTTAGTGTTGGGGGATTGATTATAGTTTGAAGATTGGGGTCAGGTGTTTCATTCTCCTGCAATACATTTGAACAGGAGTCTGACAACAAATTGGGGACTGTATCTAGTAGGCAAACGTTAGTCAATCCACAGTTTTTAAACCAAGCTTGTTAGCTAGTGTGAAATTTTTGTTGGACCACAACTGTGTGTAAAGTGTTGGTTTCATAAATGGAAATAAAAGATCCCAGAAATGTTCCATATGCACAAAGTGTATTTCTCTCAAATGTTGTCAACAAATGTGTTTACATTTCTCCTTTACCAAGATAATCCATCCGCCTGACAGGTATGGCATATCAAGAAGCTGATTAAACAGCATGGTCAGTACACAGGTGCATCTTGTGTTGGGGACAATAAAAGGCCACTCTAAAATATGCAGGTTTGTCACACAACACAATAGATGTCTCAAGTTTTGAGGGAGTGTGCAATTGGCATGCTGACTGCAGGAATGTCCATCAGAGCTGTTGCCAGATAATTTGATGTGAATTTATATACCATAAGCCACCTCCAACTTCGTTTTAGAGAATTTGGCAGTATGTCCAACTGGCATTACAACCGCAGACCACATGTATGGGGTCATGGGTGAGTGTTTTTCTGATGTCACCGTCATGAACAGAGTGCCCCACGGGTGGGGTTATGGTACGGGCAGGCATAAGCTACGGACAACAAATACAATTACATTTTATTGATGGCAATTAGAATGCTCTAAAATACCGCAATGAGATCCTAAGGCCCTTTATTTTTAGGTATCAGATGCATATCTGTATTCCCAGTTGTGAAATCAATAGATTAAGGTCTAAATAATTTATTTCAATTGACTGATCTCTTATGAACTGTAACTCAGTGAAATTGTTGTGTATATATATACACATGCATACATACAGTGGGGCAAAAAAGTATTTAGTCAGCCACCAATTGTGCAAGTTTTCCCACTTAAAAAGATGAGAGAGGCCTGTAATTTTCATCATAGGTACACTTCAACTATGACAGACAAAATGAGAAGAAAAATCCAGAAAATCACATTGTAGGATTTTTTAAATGAATTTATTTGCAAATTATGGTGGAAAATAAGTATTTGGTCACCTACAAACAAGCAAGATATCTGGCTCTCACAGACCTGTAACTTTCTTTAAGAGGCTCCTCTGTCCTCCACTCGTTACCTGTATTAATGGCACCTGTTTGAACTTGTTATCAGTATAAAAGACACCTGTCCACAACTTCAAACAGTCACACTCCAAACTCCACTATGGCCAAGACCAAAGACCTGTCAAAGGACACCAGAAACAAAATTGTAGACCTGCACTGGGCTGGGAAGACTGAATCTGCAATAGGTAAGCAGCTTGGTTTGAAGAAATCAACTGTGGGAGCAATTATTAGGAAATGGATGTCAGTAGTCTTGTATGTCTATCTCCCTCGATCTGGGGCTCCACGCAAGATCTCACCCCGTGGGGTAAAAATGATCACAAGAACTGTGAGCAAAAATCCCAGAACCACACGGGGGGACCTAGTGAATGACCTGCAGAGAGCTGGGACCAAAGTAATAAAGCCTACCATCAGTAACACACTACGCCGCCAGGGACTCAAATCCTGCAGTGCCAGACGTGTCCCCCTGCTTAAGCCAGTACATGTCCAAGCCCGTCTGAAGTTTGGTAGAGAGCATTTGGATGATCCAGAAGAAGATTGAGAGAATGTCAGATGAAACCAAAATATAACTTTTTGGTAAAAACTCAACTCGTCGTGTTTGGAGGACAAAGAATGCTGAGTTGCATCCAAAGAACACCATACCTACTGTGAAGCATGGGGGTGGAAACATCATGCTTTGGGGCTGTTTTTCTGCAAAGGGACCAGGACGACTGATCCGTGTAAAGGAAATAATGGGGCCATGTATCGTGAGATTTTGAGTGAAAACCTCCTTCCATCAGCAAGGGAATTGAAGATGAAATGTGGCTGGGTCTTTCAGCATGACAATGATCCCAAACACACCGCCCAGGCAACGGAGTGGCTTCGTAAGAAGCATTTCAAGGTCCTGGAGTGGCCTAGCCAGTCTCCAGATCTCAACTACATAGAAAATCTTTGGAGGGAGTTTAAAGTCCGTGTTACCCAGCAACAGCCCCAAAACATCATTGCTCTAGAGGAGATCTGCATAGAGGAATGGGCCAAAATACCAGCAACGGTGTGTAAAAACCTTGAAGATGTACAGAAAATGTTTGATCTCTGTCATTGCCAACAAAGGGTATATAACAAAGTATTGAGAAACTTTTGTTATTGGCCAAATACTTATTTTCCACTATAATTTGCAAATAAATTCATTAAAAATCCTACAATGTGATTTTCTGAAAAAAAAAATGTTTTTTCATTTTGTCTGTAGTGTACCTATGATGATAAATTACAGGCCTCTCATCTTTTTAAGTGGGAGAACTTGCACAATTGGTGGATGACTAAATATGTTTTTGCCCCACTATATATTATATCAAAAATTACACTAAATAAAAACTCAAATGTCTGCTTTTACTGAGTTACAGTTCATATAAGGAAATCAGTCAATTTAAATTAATTCATTAGGGCCTAATCTATGAATTTCACTTGACTGGACAGGGACACAGTCATGGGTGGAGCCTGGCAGGACATAGGCCCACCCACATGGGATCCATGCCTAGCCAATCAGGAGTTTTTTCCCCCACAAAAGTGCTTTATTACAGACAGAAATACTCCTCAGTTTCATCAGATGTCCGGGTGGCTGGTCTCAGATGATCCCGCAGGTGAAAACTGGATGTGGAGGTCCTGGGCGTGGTTACATGTGGTCTGCAGTTGTGAGGCCTGTTGGACATACTTCCAAATTCTCAAAAATTACAATGGAGGCGGTTTAGAGTAGAGAAATTAACATTACATTCTCTGGCAACAGCTCTAGTGGACATTCCTGCAGTCAGCAGGCCAATTGCACACTCCCCTCAACTTGAGACATCTGTGGCATTGTGTTGTGACACAACTGCACATTTTGGTGACCTTTTATTGTCCCCAGCACAAGGTGCACGTGTGTAATGATCATGCTGTTTAATCATCTTCTTGATATGCCACACCTGTCAGGTGGATTGATTATCTTGGCATTGGAGAAATGCTCACTAACAGGAATGCAAACACATTTGTGCACAACATTTTGAGAGAAATAAGCTTTGTGCGTCTGTAACATTTCTGGGATGTTTTATTTCAGCTCATAAAACATTGGACAGACACTTTACATGTTGCGTTTTTTATATTTTTGTTCTGTTTAAAATAAAAAAAAATAAAAAAATTGTTAACGGTGACCACGGTCATTTTGCTGACCAATAACCATCATCCAAAATTCCATAACCTCAACAACAGTGTCAGCAGCACCAGTTGTAGATTGTGAATGTGACAGATGGGGTCAATGGGACCAGTCATGGAGCAGACAATACTATATAACAACACAGCCTAGTCTTCCCACTCTTATTATTCATACATGTCAACTGGCTGTCGGCTGTTCTGAGCAAGTTGTTTTTCAGACAAGTGAGACAACTCACTGTTAAGATAGCTAGCTTTCATAAAAAATAGCCTACGGTTTGGTTCAGGCACTGTGTTGAAATGGTGAGGATTGTGTGTGTGTAGTTGTGCCTGTCTGCATGCAATCAGGCCTATGCTGCTGTATAGAAGAGACCCATGAGTTGTTGTGGAAACAGGTGAATTGAAGCCACTCCTCTTCTGTGTTAAACAGTCACTCGGTGCACACTGAGACGAGCTACATTCTCCCCGTTTCCAGCAGATCATTTTAATTGATGGCTGGAAATGCAACTTTTGACAGTAGATTCACTACTGCTTTACACTCATTTTAGGAATGATGGAACTGTTTGACCGCTTCTCAAGAAGCTCTGATTTATGGCCAATCAATCAGTACCAAGATAGTAAAAATAGGCCTAGATTTTAAGGAGGGAAATGGTTTTGAATTTCCATGTCAATAACATTTATAAAACTCTTTTTACATCAGCAGTTACCCAGCCTAGAACCCAAAAGAGCAAGCAATGCAGAAGCACGGTGGCCAGGAATAACTCCCTAGAAGGCTGGAAACTAGGGAGGAACCAGGCACCAAGTGGTGGACGGTTCTCTTCTGACCATCTACATTCACCATAGGTCTCCTGTTTGGACCTACCGCCCCAGTCATTGCCTTAGCTCTTCGGTACAATGTGAGAGTGAGAGAGAGAGTTAGTGAGTGAGTGAGAGAGAGAGAGAGAGATTCATTAATTCATTCCAGGTAACTGCCAAAATAAAGAAAACACCAACATATATAAGTAGGGCATTTGGCCACAAGGAGCCAGAACGGCTTCAATGCACGTGGTGTAGATTCTACCAATGTCTGGAACTCTATTGGAAGGATGCGACACTTCTTCACGAGAAATTTCATTTTTTGTGTGTGTTTTTGTTGATGGTGGTGGAAAACGCTGTCTCAGACGCCATTCCAGAATCTCCCGTAAGTGTTAAATTGCGTTGAGATCTGGTGACTGAGACGGCCATTGCGAATGGTTTACATCGTTTTCATGCTCATCAAACCATTCAGTGACGATGGGGACATTGCCATCCTATGGGGGCTTAGCCATGGTAGTCAAAATAATGGCCTCCCCAGCATATTTATAGATGATCCTAAAGCATGTTTGGATGTTAATTGCTTCATTAACTTAGGAACCATACCTGTGTGGGATCACCTGCTTTCAATATACTTTGTATCCCTCATTTACTTAAATGTTTCCATTATTTTGACAGTTACCTGTACCATCATAATATCCAAAACAGATGAGTTGTCCTGGCATTGAGTGTCCCTGAACATTACCCTTAACAAAATCCAGTGTACCCTTTCTCTTTACATCAGAGAGTTAACCAGAGTTGCTTGATCAGCATTATCTACCTGGCATCTTCAGCTTATTTTCTTGGCTCACACTAAATTATCACATAATTGCCGTGTAGTCTCAGGCCCTGGGATCAAAGGCCAGGAGAGGATCCAGCTCGTTGCTTGAACAAGCTCTACTAAGTGTTTAGTTGGATTGGCTCTCCTGTGAAAAAAAAAACCCCATGGCACGGTCACATGGCATCTTCCTGACAAATGGGATTGGCTCATCAGAATAGGCTTCATGTCATGCAGAGACAGCCCATGGTGGGATCGATGTTTCTATGAAGAACACTGTTAGGACAAAGAGCATCACTGTCTTCAGTGACAAGTCCCCCGATGGCCAGTCACTGTGATGGAGATGTGATATATAACAGCAGAAACAACTGTAAAACATTTCCTCAGCAGATCAGTAACGTATTGTGTGATGGTTAGGTGACAAACAAATGACCTGCGGCCACACAGAGGTGGGCACAACTGTACACACACACACTGCGTCTCCATGGAGCCGAACAGACTCCATCACACATGTGGTAAACACACAGCATAGATTGTCAGCAGGATTGCTGCAGGTTCTAGAGAGAGAGAGAGAACATGACACCGTGTGTCTCTGATAGAAGGCATCGCCTCCACCTATTTCCCAACAGTCACGGACAGCTCAGGTTATCATAGTATGTTCGGCTGTTGTTCATAAGAGGAAACGCAGGACCTATTTTAGTGAGATGGAGGGACCGAGTGTATATGAGAGTTGGAGAGTAAGTGGGAAAAGAAGAGTGTGATAGGTTCAGTGGGGGATTGAATTACCTGACTGCCATTGCCATAGTAACCCCCATACCATATCCCTGCACACTGAGACTGACCCTGATATGGCCTGTGGTGTCTGCTCCTCTCCTCAAGAACATACCGCTGTGTAAGTGTGGACTGGACTTGCGTGGGAGGATGTTCTCTACCTCTCGTCTGTTTCTCCCGCTAGTCCCTATGCCCATGTCTTTGTCTGTTTTTAAGTATTTACTTATTTCTGCTTATCTGTCAGTCGATGTCTGTCTGGCTCTTTCTCATTCCGTCTCTGTTTGTCTGTCTCTCTACACGTCTGTCTTTCTGTCTGACTCTGGCCTGGTTTGGTTCCACTCAGAGCGGGCTGACTGTCTCTTTGGGTCTCAGCTCAGCAACATGGTATGATTGGCTCAGAGGATATTTGACTGCACTGTGACGTAGCGGTTAATGAGGGCCCGTGATTGGCTGAGGCTGGCAGTGGGGGAGGGGTGGGTGTAGCAGACGCTGGCTGTGGGCACATGTAGGCTGAGATGGCAGGAGGGTAGGCAGACAGACAGTTTGGTCTGCATGGAGCATGTTCTGTGTTTTGGCTGTATAACAGTTTTCTGCTTGTATGTTGTTGGTTTTCTAGGAGCCCCTCTTTCTCTCTTTCCCATCCCATCTTTCTCTCACTCTTTGTTTACATGGACCCTGAAGTATGTGTGTGTTCCTCCCTTCCTGGGAGAGTGGAGACCTACTCAGACGAGACGAAGACTCGGACTGGAGGGAATGGGGCAGGCCTGGAATTATGTGATTTTTCAGGGGCAAGGCCCTATGCCGGCAAGGCCATTAACCAAAAATTGCCAATTTTAAATAGATTTGAAAAACTAAAAAAAGACTAGCTGTTCTGTTACGAAAAACACAAGTGTATGTAAGTGTACATAAGTAATTAGCCTACAGGTCAAAGGGTAGGTGATAGCCTATGGGAATTGGTTACAGTTTGTCATGTCGACACTGACACTGGCAGGAGGAAGGTGCCTGAAAATGTAGCCAAACTTTAATGAGACTTTTTAAATGTATTTACAGACACACACACAGGCTAAACAGCAGTCTTGTTTAACAATTAGAAAGCAGGATAATGAACATGGACATCTAAGGCTTGATTCTGTAGTACTAGCGCCACTGTTTTCAGATAGCAGAGAAGGGCCTGTTCCGCACCACATTACCCACCTTGCAATCTGAGCAGAGGCACTTATATTAAAAAAAACTATTTAACCATAAATGCAATTGTTCAAAACCTGGACTTTTATATATTTATATATATATATGTTTTACCATGTTTTGACCATAGGAATGTTAAGAGGATTGTTTTATAAACACTTCCTCATATGCCATTTAAACCAGTATTTCTCTCATGTTCTCAATTTTCCTTTGTTGTCCAGCAGCCAAAGACACACTCCTAGTGATATTAACAACCCTTTGCTAGTTGTTGCATTTCTACATCTTCTCTCTTTCTACATTTTCTCTCTTTCTAAATTTCTAAAGGAGATTTTAATCTCGCATTTATGCAACTGCTCTCATTTGCGGCGCAATTTGGAGAACCGGTGTATTCCCGCTAATTGCATTTTGGAACATTCGTGCTTATAGACATGGCTTACTGGCTTGTGCGCGTTGCTGCGCTTATAATGTGAAGAAATAGCCTAATAGCTTATTAACATTTTAAGCTAAATGTTCTGATCTGTTGCATCAGCGTAATTGTTTTTTAAAATGTTTTTGATGCACAGTGGGTTTATTCATTTGGAATCTATCATCACACAACTGTCCCAGCCTTTTTGGTGTATTTATTTCTCGCCCGGAATGACAAGCTGACTAATAGAATTGGTCAACTTTTGTACTATGGGGGACAGTAGATCGACAGGCTAGTGCTTTTGTTGTTTGTTACTCATCTTGTTTGCTTACGAAAAGTCAAATGTGGACAGTTCTTCTACCGTCTTCGAATTTGATAAGGATGTGCTCCGTTTCCTCCCCGATCTGTCTTCACTAGTAGCCTACTTCGGAGCTGCGATGCCTGTGAGAAGGACCCGATCATGTGACGGGCATTGGCTAATAAGAATTGAGATATCTGAAAGAGCCATATGAGTGAGAGGTGCTTCGGAACAGGGTGATTGGCAGACGGGAGAATGGAATTATAATTATTATGTTCATGGCACAACAGCCACTTTTGCTGCAAGGCATGAAAATGGGAGGCCTGGATAGGGGTCGACTAGGGAGCGTGGAGGGGGAGATTTGAGGGGTGGGGTAGACTGTGGAGGGGTGAGAGTAGGGTAGACTATGGAGGGTTGAGGGGGTGGGAGTAGACTGGAGGTTGGGGGGTGGAGGAGAATGAGAGTGAATGGAAGTAGGAGAATAGTGGAGGAGACGAGGGAGGGTTTAGCTCCAGGCAGCCTACCAAGTGTGTGGTGTGATAATCTGACGTTAGCCAAGACGCATGCAGGGTTAAGACTAGGCACCCTACCAAGCCCAGGGCCTAAAGGGATGTCAGGCTGAGTACTGAGGCTGCTATGGGCCTGGAGCTGGGCCAAGATCAGGGGGAGAGGAGTGGGGGAGGGGAGAGCATTGTGGTAGGAGAGCAGGGTGGAGGGGATAGGAGAGCAGGGGGAGTGGGGGGCAATAAGAGGGGGATTGGAGGGGGATGGGAGAGAAGTGGGGAGGATGGGAGAGCAGGAGGGATTGGAGGGGGATGGGAGAGCAGGGGAGAAGGGATAGGGGAGAGCAATGGGAGGGGAGGGAGAGCAGGGGGAGAGGAGAGCATTGGGGTAGGAGAGCAGGGGGAGAGCAATGGGAGGGGAGAGCTGTGGATAGAGGGGATGGGAGAGAAGCAGCGGATGGGAAAGTGGGGCTGGGGGTGGGAGAGCAAAGGATGGAGGGGATGGGAGAGCAGAGCAAGAGGGGAGAGCAGGGGATGGATGGGAGGGGAGAGCGGGGATGGATGGGAGGGGAGAGTAATGGGAGGGGAAGGAATAGGAGAGCAATGGGAGGGGAAGGAATAGGAGAGCAATGGGAGGGGAAGGAATAGGAGAGCAATGGGAGGGGAAGGAATAGGAGAGCAATGGGAGGGGAAGGAATAGGAGAGCAATGGGAGGGGAAGGAATAGGAGAGCAATGGGAGGGGAAGGAATAGGAGAGCAATGGGAGGGGAAGGAATAGGAGAGCAATGGGAGGGGAAGGAATAGGAGAGCAATGGGAGGGGAAGGAATAGGAGAGCAATGGGAGGGGAAGGAATAGGAGAGCAATGGGAGGGGAAGGAATAGGAGAGCAATGGGAGGGGAAAGGAGAACAATGGGAGGGGATAGGAGAGCAATGGGAGAGGGGAGAGAAGGAGCTGGGTCAAGAGCACAGACTGAGGTAGAGGGAGCTGGAAATGGAAAAAGGAAAAAAATATTGAATTGTGGGTCTGCACATGTTTTGATTTACTGTACAACAAGCTATTGAAGTCATCCATTGGTCAGAGGGGCTAAACCACTCAGTGAGAATCCAGTTGCCACTGTCTGTCAGTTGGATATACAGAGTAACTTTGTTAAGACACTGTACTGACGTTCTCTCTCCCTCCTTTCTTCCCTCTTCCTCCACAGATTATGTTTATTTTGAAAACTCATCCAGTAACCCACTGCTGATCCGGCGGATAGAAGAGCTCAACAAGGTGAGACCGTGCTGTGTGTGTGTGCGAATTCTCGAGTCCAGAAAGGTGCCAACTGTCCTCAATGTTTGGCTGTTTGAAGGTACTGGAGACTAGTGTCTGTCTGCTGTGATTAAAGGGACACTTCGGGATTTTGGCCCTTTTATCTACATCCCAAGAGTCAGATGACCTCGTGGATGCCATTTTTATGTTTCTGTGTGCCATTTGAAGGAAGTTGCAAACTAGCGCTAGCGCAATTGCTAGCAGATACCCATAGACTTCCAGTCATTGTGCTAATAATAGTTAGCATTGACTCACAAAACTACCTCTTACTTCCTTCATACTGGACACATAGACATACAAATGGTATCCACGAGTTCATCTGACTGAGGATGTAGATAAAGTGCCAATCATTGCCAAAATCCGAAGTGTCCCTTTAATAGATGGACACAGACCTGACCCTAGGCCTGGCTAAACTGCTGTACTCACTCACGCCACTGTCAGTCTGCCCAGACCGGCATAGCAGTGGCTCTTTCCCAAATATTCTCCCTTGCTTCCTCTTTCTTCCACTCCTAAAAAATAATGCATTGGAAGAGAAGGTCAGAAAGGAGGGCCCTTGGATCTTCTCCAATATGGTTTGAGAAGGTGACGAGGTTTAACACCATAAATCATTAGTCACCCCACTTTGATCAATCAACACTGGCATGTAAATGACTTCTTGTAGTATAGTTATTATATAACCTAGCCTAGTTCTACTGTTGCTCACCAGACTTCACCAGAGTTTCTGTTCGTTCTGGTATCGTAAGCAAACCTGAACTCCAACTCGACACTCTCTGTGTGTGTGACCAATGACGGTGTGGCAGGCGCACGGCTTGTGGTCAGTTACCATGGCAACCCTCCGTTTTCAGTTCTCTCTCTCTGTCCCGTATTGTTTACAGACGGCCAATGGAAACGTGGAGGCTAAAGTGGTCTGTTTCTACCGACGCAGAGACATCTCCTCAACGCTCATCGCCCTCGCTGACAAACACGCACGTGAGTGACACGCACGGTTCACTGTTCAGTTAGAATCCACTATTTCTTCACCAGCTAACCACTGTGACTGTTCAACATTGAATGTCAGTGTTCAAATCCCCTTTATACAGGTTAAACTATTGTCATTCAGATTAAACCTCTTGCAAGAGAGACCAGTTCCCTCTACACTGATTGACTAAGCACCATTCAGCATCCAATGCCACTTCATTCCCTTGTATAGGCTAGTTCGCAGAGAGATGGTTGGACTGAACTGTTGGGGCGGCAGGGTAGCCTCGTGGTTAGAGCGTTGGACTAGTAACCGAAAGTTTGCAACCCCGAGCTGACAAGGTTCAAATCTGTTGTTCTGCCCCTGAACAGGCAGTTAACCCACTGTTCCAAGGCCATCATTGAAAATAAGAATTTGTTCTTAATTAACCGACTTGCCTAGTTAAATAAAGGTCAAATAAAAAAATGAAATGGCACATTTAAATCTGAGTTCTGTCATGTATAGTGAAAGACAATAGCTGTGTTCAAATACTCATACTAACTACTATTTGTGATGTGAATTGAGGATATAGTTGGTATGCCAAAAGTTCCCGGAAGTCTTACTAAATTCACCAAAATACGAAGTATACATGCAGTGGACACTATTCCTGTGCTTTTAAGGCCCATAGTGCAATTCTTCAGAAAATGGGCGTGGCTTCAATGTTTCCAGATTTGAAGAAAATGGCGAAAAATATGCAGCCGAAGTCCGATGAGAGGGTATACAAATTCGTTGCTTTATATATTAATTTAACTATATTAACTGTATTTAATCTTTATTACTTTAACCAATTATAACAAATGTAAATAAAATGTTGAGTAATGTAATAAACAAATTACTTTTCAAATAAGTTACATTACACATTATGTTGGCTGACAATTTGTTAGCTTACAAATCGCATACCCGGTACATACTGCTGTAACGTAAACTCGTACATCGCCTTGGTCCGTACAATTGCTCTTATTTTAGCGCCCCAAAAACGTAATACTTCCAGATCAACTGTAATGTCAATACCATTGTAAAGCACAATTTCTCCCCTTTCCAACAGAATCAATTACATGACCTAAACGCTGCTCGGTATAATTATAATAATAATAATATATATGCCATTTAGCAGACGCTTTTATCCAAAGCGACTTACAGTCATGTGTGCATACATTCTACGTATGGGTGGTCCCCGGGATCGAACCCACTACCCTGGCGTTACAAGCACCATGCTCTACCAACTGAGCTACAGGACCACCAATTCAAGCAGGCAATGATCCCCGTCGGGTCTTTTTAAAAATGGCGGGTGGGGAAGGGAAACTAAAGCGTGGGTTGACAAGGACAGATGTTGTGGGAAAATTGCTTTTTTTGTCCAACTTATCACCTTATTAAAATGTAAATAAAACACTATAAAGAGTTTATATAACGTGTCATTACATACCTATTTGAAGGTTTGTGTCGAATTTGAATCTGGATTTTAGGGCGGTGCTAAAGTGATCTTAGAAGTAAACAGCGGCTTTGAGAACAATGATCGCATGCAATGATGACGCAAAAAAATGATTAGGTATCCCACCCCTTACCCCCGTCACTGTCCATTTCTTGTTTTTAAAGGATGAGAGAAGTGCTACACCTGGTGGAGAGAGATTGTAAGACAGAAATAGTTGCTTTATGCGTGCTGTACGTTACGACATGACACGTCAAGATGTAACGGAGGGTCAATTTTTTTCAACTTTTCTCCAACACTATAGAGCCGTTACCATGTCGATCAACGCTTGAATAGAAACCTAGTTCACGCCCCCAAATTTGACGTCAACACAGTCGCTACAGTCCCATTAGTTTTCTTTGTAGACTCGTTTGAATGTTGCGGTTGCGCATTGTACAGAATGGGGTGATTTTATGTTAATGGTATGCTATGTTGGTTGGCTACTAGTACATCGAACTTGCCAGTATATTTACTTTATGCTATCTAACTAACTAACCAATGTTTATTGACTTGATTATTCACGTCAGTCATAGCTTGGCATAGTCGTTTTTGCATTTGTTCGTAAATTCGCTCTGGCTATCTACTCCAATTACATAGCATTCTCGTTTGAGCTCAGAATAACTGATGAATTGACAAACGCTCAACACTCGTTGAATGTGGCCGGTGTCAGTAAATGTTGGTAAAAAAAAAGTGTAATTAAATTGTTGCCAGCAGAACGGTTACAGTCACCAACGGCTCTAGATAACATGAAAACAGCCTAACCAGCCCTGCTAGGGTGAGTAAAATGGTCAGAGTGATGTGTTCTCTCATTTGTGTCTGGGAATAGTTAGCCAACTTTAGCCAGTTAGTTTGGGTGCTTTACTGCCGTTCTGAGGTCAGTACGCTCGGATCAACCATTCTCCTCGGCCAGAGCGTCCAGTGTGCGCTCTGAACACTCCATGAGCGAAATGCTTTGAATTTATAAACTGACAATACTAGCAAGAGGTTGCATAGCAACAGCATCAACTTCCGGTAGACTAGGTGAAGCGCTAGTATGCTCAACTGAAAGGATACCGTTAGTTTACAGCATACTAAAATGAACTAATAGTATGTAGTATACAGGATCTTAGTATGGGTATTCGAACACAGCTAATATCTCAGTATTAGTCCTAGACTAGTCTAGGCAAATGTCAGTGGTTGTTTACGTTTGCTCATCTAAGCAGAACTGTGTGTGAATGACTATTTTCAGGCCAGCGTAACTGTGTACTCATCCGTGTGTGTGAGAGAGCTGGCTCTGCAGTGTTAGCGGCTGTAGCTAGCTGTGAACTGTATCTTTGAGCTGTTGCTGTTTTGGGCTGCTTGTATCTGTTCTATCAGAGTGCAGTAGACTGTAGCTTTGAGGGCCTGACTGGAAAAAAGTGAATCCTTCGAGAGCAGTACGCCCTCTGTTCTGTCCTACTCTATGCTGCTAGAACCAGCAGTAAGTCCTTCCAGTCACCTACTCCCAACCTGGGTGCAGTCACCTACTCCCAACCTGGGTCCAGTCACCTACTCCCAACCTGGGTCCAGTCACCTACTCCCAACCTGGGTCCTTCCACCTACTCCCAACCTGGGTCCTTCCACCTACTCCCAACCTGGGTCCTTCCACCTACTCCCAACCTGGGTCCTTCCACCTACTCCCAACCTGGGTCACAAATGACACACTGCGTACATGGTGGGCTGGGTTGTGTGTGTGTGTACATGGTGGGCTGGGTTGTGTGTGTGTGTGTGTGTGTACATGGTGGGCTGGGTTGTGTGTGTGTGTGTGTGTGTACATGGTGGGCTGGGTTGTGTGTGTGTGTGTGTGTGTGCATGGTGGGCTGGGTTGTGTGTGTGTGTGTGCATGGTGGGCTGGGTTGTGTGTGTGTGTGTGCATGGTGGGCTGGGTTGTGTGTGTGCATGGTGGGCTGGGTTGTGTGTGTGCATGGTGGGCTGGGTTGTGTGTGTGCATGGTGGGCTGGGTTGTGTGTGTGTGTGCATGGTGGGCTGGGTTGTGTGTGTGTGTGCATGGTGGGCTGGGTTGTGTGTGTGTGTGCATGGTGGGCTGGGTTGTGTGTGTGTGTGCATGGTGGGCTGGGTTGTGTGTGTGTGTGCATGGTGGGCTGGGTTGTGTGTGTGTGTGCATGGTGGGCTGGGTTGTGTGTGTGTGTGCATGGTGGGCTGGGTTGTGTGTGTGTGTGCATGGTGGGCTGGGTTGTGTGTGTGTGTGCATGGTGGGCTGGGTTGTGTGTGTGTGTGCATGGTGGGCTGGGTTGTGTGTGTGTGTGCATGGTGGGCTGGGTTGTGTGTGTGTGTACATGGTGGGCTGGGTTGTGTGTGTGTGTGTATGTACATGGTGGGCTGGGTTGTGTGTGTGTGTACATGGTGGGCTGGGTTGTGTGTGTGTGTGTACATGGTGGGCTGGGTTGTGTGTGTGTGTGTACATGGTGGGCTGGGTTGTGTGTGTGTGTGTACATGGTGGGCTGGGGTGTGTGTGTACATGGTGGGCTGGGGTGTGTGTGTACATGGTGGGCTGGGGTGTGTGTGTACATGGTGGGCTGGGTTGTGTGTGTGTGTGTGTGTGTACATGATGGGCTGGGTTGTGTGTGTGTGTACATGGTGGGCTGGGTTCTGTGTGTGTGTACATGGTGGGCTGGGTTGTGTGTGTGTGTACATGGTGGGCTGGGTTGTGTGTGTGTGTGTGTGTGTGTGTGTGTGTGTGTGTGTGTGTGTGTGTGTGTGTACATGGTAGGCTGTGTGTGTGTGTGTACATGGTGGGCTGGGGTGTGTGTGTGTGTGTACATGGTGGGCTGGGGTGTGTGTGTGTGTGTACATGGTGGGCTGGGGTGTGTGTGTGTGTGTACATGGTGGGCTGGGGTGTGTGTGTGTGTGTACATGGTGGGCTGGGGTGTGTGTGTGTGTGTGTGTGTGTGTACATGGTGGGCTGGGGTGTGTGGTGTGTGTGTGTGTGTGTGTGTGTACATGGTGGGCTGGGGTGTGTGTGTGTGTGTGTGTGTGTACATGGTGGGCTGGGTTGTGTGTGTGTGTACATGGTGGGCTGGGTTGTGTGTGTGTGTACATGGTGGGCTGGGTTGTGTGTGTGTGTACATGGTGGGCTGGGTTGTGTGTGTGTGTACATGGTGGGCTGGGTTGTGTGTGTGTGTGTGTGTGTACATGGTGGGCTGGGTTGTGTGTGTACATGGTGGGCTGGGTTGTGTGTGTGTGTGTGTGTGTGTGTGTGTACATGGTGGGCTGGGGTGTGTGTGTGTGTGTACATGGTGGGCTGGGGTGTGTGTGTGTGTGTACATGGTGGGCTGGGGGTGTGTGTGTGTGTGTGTACATGGTGGGCTGGGGTGTGTGTGTGTGTGTACATGGTGGGCTGGGGTGTGTGTGTGTGTGTACATGGTGGGCTGGGGTGTGTGTGTGTGTGTACATGGTGGGCTGGGGTGTGTGTGTGTGTGTACATGGTGGGCTGGGGTGTGTGTGTGTGTACATGGTGGGCTGGGGTGTGTGTGTGTGTGTACATGGTGGGCTGGGGTGTGTGTGTGTGTACATGGTGGGCTGGGGTGTGTGTGTGTGTACATGGTGGGCTGGGGTGTGTGTGTGTGTGTACATGGTGGGCTGGGGTGTGTGTGTGTGTGTACATGGTGGGCTGGGGGTGTGTGTGTGTGTACATGGTGGGCTGGTGTGTGTGTGTGTGTACATGGTGGGCTGGGGTGTGTGTGTGTGTGTACATGGTGGGCTGGGTTGTGTGTGTGTGTGTGTACATGGTGGGCTGGGTTGTGTGTGTGTGTACATGGTGGGCTGGGTTGTGTGTGTGTGTACATGGTGGGCTGGGTTGTGTGTGTGTGTACATGGTGGGCTGGGTTGTGTGTGTGTGTACATGGTGGGCTGGGTTGTGTGTGTGTGTACATGGTGGGCTGGGTTGTGTGTGTGTGTACATGGTGGGCTGGGGTGTGTGTGTGTGTACATGGTGGGCTGGGGTGTGTGTGTGTGTACATGGTGGGCTGGGTTGTGTGTGTGTGTGTACATGGTGGGCTGGGTTGTGTGTGTGTGTGTGTGTGTGTACATGGTGGGCTGGGTTGTGTGTGTGTGTATGTACATGGTGGGCTGGGTTGTGTGTGTGTGTACATGGTGGGCTGGGTTGTGTGTGTGTGTGTGTACATGGTGGGCTGGGTTGTGTGTGTGTACATGGTGGGCTGGGTGTGTGTGTGTGTACATGGTGGGCTGGGTTGTGTGTGTGTGTGTGTACATGGTGGGCTGGGTTGTGTGTGTGTGTGTACATGGTGGGCTGGGTTGTGTGTGTGTACATGGTGGGCTGGGTTGTGTGTGTGTGTGTGTGTGTACATGGTGGGCTGGGTTGTGTGTGTGTGTTTGTGTACATGGTGGGCTGGGTTGTGTGTTTGTGTACATGGTGGGCTGGTTTGTGTGTGTGTGTTTGTGTACATGGTGGGCTGGGTTGTGTGTGTGTGTTTGTGTACATGGTGGGCTGCTGCTGTATCCTGGAGCCAGCTGCCCAAACCGACACCAAGGACCTGCGAGATCAGAGGACCTGGTATCTTGTCCAAACTTTCTGTGTGTTTAATAGCGGCAACCGGGTAAAATAACTTGGAGAAACCGGTATATTATTATAATTTATTTCTATGAACAGCATGGGGTGAAATGGAACCATTATATGCAATGTCTAAATCTGGCTTCTCACAGCCTTCTTTACTAACTGCATGATCAATCATCAACGCTCAGTGTGTGTGCTGTTGTACTTGCCGTATTTACTATGTTTAAGCATATTTTTTATGCTGAAACTTTACTCGCCACCTTGAACTGCAGTTGGTAGGCCTATGGCAGGGCTGCCCAACCCTCTTCCTGGAGATCTACTGTCCTGTAGGTTTTCGGTCCAACCCTAATTTAGCAAATCTGATGAAAATCCCAAATGTATTTATTTTATGGATGTCGGATGTTGATTGATTTATTTAATTATCATAACATTCCTATGAATAGCCTATGCCTTTGTTAACAAATAACACCTTGCGAGATTATCAATGTCTTCATTGCTTTAGAATTACTGTTATGCTAACGAATGATACGAATGATACTTTAGAATTACTGTTATGCTAACAAATGATACTTTAGAATTACTGTTATGCTAACAAATGATACAAATGATACTTTAGAATTACTGTTAGGCTAACGAATGATACTTTAGAATTACTGTTATGCTAACGAATGATTCTTTAGAATTACTGTTATGCTAACGAATGATTCTTTAGAATTACTGTTATGCTAACGAATGATTCTTTAGAATTACTGTTATGCTAACGAATGATACAAATGATACTTTAGAATTACTGTTATGCTAACGAATGATTCTTTAGAATTACTGTTATGCTAACGAATGATACAAATGATACTTTAGAATTACTGTTATGCTAACAAATGATACTTTAGAATTATTGTTATGCTAACGAATGATACTGGAACATTTTAGATTTGATGTATAATAACATTGGAATGGCATATGATTCTGTCCCATTGGTTTTATATGCTTTAGAATGACTCTTCTGGTTTTGGCTGGAATTACCGGGTTACCTGGGAGAATAGTTATTCATTTTCAGAATGGAACATTTGGAAAATACTGGGAAAATATTGAGGGGGGGGGGCTGTGGAATATTGTCCTTGTGTAGTACTGGATGGCTTTCTTTCTCCTTGCTGGACTGGATCATTTCAGAATGGCTGTGTGTGTGTATTCTCGTCTGTTTGTGTGCTTGTCTTTGTCTGTGTGTGCTGTGAGTCATAGATCAAATATTTTCCTTGCTATGATTTGGTTAGAGCCTTACCTCAGAGGGCCCCTACGTGTCTTAGCCCCACCCTTGCCGGCAGAGATGCCTCCTGAGTGGTCGGTCCCAGTGATTGACATAGCCTTTGGCTCCTCTGGCCCTTCCCTCCAGTCATATGACTTAAGGCGTCAGTAGGGTTGCAAAGGGTAAAAAACTTTCCAGAAATGTTCCATGACAAGTTAAGCCCGGGAATTTTGCTTAAATTCCTCAAAAAGTTAGCTTAACAGTGAACCTTTTTTGTGGGATGCATATAAAGGCAATTCTAGGTATTGTGACATATTTTGGTTAAACTATCCCAAATTCATTGGAATTGCGACCCTCTGCATGCACAGTGCATTCTTCCATCACATTTACAGCTGATTCTCTATCTAAATGAGATGCTATTGAGCCCACTAATGAGATGCTACTAATGAGATGCTATTGAGCCCACACCACTGCACTGTCTGAGCCAAGGACTACATGCTTTCTGGTAAGTTTTGATACAAAATACTGGGTGGGGTGAATATATTTTATGACATTATTTTTTTTGTTAATTTGTAAATAGTATCCTACAGCAAAGTGTGTTTTAAAATAATTTAACTTAACAATTTCTGTTAGTTGCTATCATGTGGGTTTTTAGCTTGCTTGAGCCTGAGTGTTAATTCACCTGTTTCCATACATGTTTCATTTAAAAACATTTATCTTCCAAAGGAGTTGTTTTAATCTAACTGCTTAACTATTTATCTGGACATGGAATTGTATTATTATTACTGTTTTCTTATCTTTACAGGAAAAAGCCACGGGCACTATCTGGTGGTCCTTCTGTAGCTCAGTTGGTAGAGCATGGCACTTGTAACGCCAGGGTAGTGGGTTCGATTCCCGGGACCACCCATACGTAGAATGTATGCACACATGACTGTAAGTCGCTTTGGATAAAAGCGTCTGCTAAATGGCATATTATGTTATGTTATGTTATGTTATTATATGATGTGTGGAGACCTTTCACTGCAGCTAATGTTGAAGGAAAAGCTGTGTACATTTGCAAATACTGTGCCAAATCAAATGTGAAGAATGCGACAATGATGCAGAATCATCTGGCCAAGTGCATAAAGTTCCCTCAGGGCTCACAACAAGCAATCTCTACTTCTATTCAAGGTGAAAATGATGAATCAGACACCTTATCGATAGCAACAGCTCATGGTCTTCCTGGAATCAGATGTTTTTTTTTATTCAATGGAACGTAGTCAGAGAAATGCTGACGCATACACAGCTCGAGCAAGATATTCAACTGGTTCACGTCTGATGCTCACAGGCAATGTGTGTTGGAAGAGATTTCTGAATGTTCTTCGCCCAGCATACATCCCTCCAACCAGACATGCTTTAATCTACTCATTTGCTGGATGCAGTTCAACAGAGTTCAACTGAAGGTCAAACAAATCATAGTGAAGCAGACTGTATTGCAATAATCTCTGATGGATGGACAAATGTTCGTGGGCAAGGAATAATTAACTACATCTCCACCCCTCAACTAGTATTCTACAAGAGCACAGACACAAGGGACAACAGACACACCGGTTTCTACTTTGCAGTTGAGCTGAAGGCAGTCATCTATGACCTTGGACCACAGAAGGTATTTGCACTGGTGACAGACAATGCTGCAAACATGTTGACTGCTTGGTCTAAAGTGGAGGAGTCCTACCCTCACGTCACACCCATTGGCTGTGCTGCTCATGCATTTATTCTGCTCCTCAAGGACGTCATGGCACTGAAAACAATGGATACACTCTACAAGAGAGCCAATGAAATGGTTAGATATGTAAAGGGTCATCAAGTTGTAGCAGCAATCTACCTCACCAAGCAAAGTGAGAAGACTTAAGAGCACCACATTGAAGCTGCCCAGCATCATTTGTTGGGGTGGTGTTGTCATCATGTTTGACAGTCTCCTGGAGGGGAAGGAGTCTCTCCAAGAAATGTCCATATCACAGTCTGCTGATATGGACAGCCCCATCAAGAGGATCCTCCTGGATGATGTATTTTGGGAGAGAGTGGTAAGCAGCCTGCAACTCCTGAAACCTATAGCAGTAGCCATTGCACGGATTGAGGGAGACAATGCCATCCTGTCTGATGTTCAGATTCTGCTTGTAAGATAATAAATATGTACTGCCCTGCCCACTTCACTGTTGCTCCAAGCAGAGGAAACTGCAGTTCTGAAATACATCAAAAAAGTGTGAAGACTTCTGCCTGAAGCCCGTACACACCGCAGCGTACATGTTGGACCCCAAGTATTCTGGCAAGAGCATCGTGTCTAGGGCAGAGATCAACAAGGCCTATGGTGTCATCACTACCGTGTCTTGCCACCTTGGCCTGGATGAGGGCAAGGTTCTTGGCAGTCTGGTGAAGTACACATCCAAGTTAGGGCTTTGGGATGGAGATTCAATATGGCAGTCGTGCCGACATATCTCATCAGCCACCTGGTGGAAGGGACTTTGTGTGGATCTGAGGCTCTTTCCCCTGTTGCCTCCATCCTCCAAATCCCACCAACATCAGCCGCCTCAGTGCAACAGGGCCTTGTTTGGGAACACACACAGCAAAGCACGCAACAGGCTGACCAATGCAAGGGTTGAAAAATTGGGGGCCATCCGGACAAATTTGAGGGTTTTTGAGCCTGACAACGAGCCATCCTCAACAAGGTTGGAAAGTGACCGTGAAGATCAGGCCTCAGTCTGATGTTCAAGAGGTGGACATTGAGGAGGTCCAGGGAGAAGACATGGAAGCTTGAGAGGAAGACAACCAAAGCTTTAGTTTCTAGACTATAATTTTACAGATGTATGTTGAAAACGTTTTTGGGAGATGCGATGGATCATTGGGATCATTCAATATTCCCTTTCTTGTGTTCAGTGAAATCATCATGTGACGAGTCAACTCATTTAATTAAACTATTTAATTAAACTAGTTCGTAACTATTTTTTGTATTGCTATTGGAAGGATTTAATCATTTGCAATTGTCTACTTATAACATAAAAAGTGTTTGTTCCATATGGTAATATATACAATGCAAAAGAAATCTACATTTAAATGGTATTAATATACATTTGCATATATTCCCGTTAATTCCCACGGAAAGTTTCCACCTCTGAATATTCCCCAAAATGTGCAACGCTAGGTGTCAGCATGCTTCAGTTCGGCTATCGGCTCCCTCAAAAGACATTCCCTTGAAAAACAATAAAACTGGATATTACCCCGCGACAGTAGAGGATGGTGAGCTGGTACTAGCCATCTACGGCCAAACAAGGATGGGACGACACACCCAAACAAGGAAGACATGCGCGGGAGAATGAAATAGCTTTCCCCAGAGAGACACTTGACTGGCAAATTTAATTTGTGCGAAATTCCTGGGATCTACTAGATTTGCTGTACCTAGCAACAGATATGCATGCGTTCGGGAAAGTATTCAGACTCCTTCACTTTTTCCACATTTTGTTACGTTACAGCCTTATTCTAAAATGGATTTAAAAAACAAATCCCTAATCTATTGACACCCCAAAATGACAAAGCAAAAACAGGCCTTCATACATTTTCTAAAGTAATTTTTTAGAACTGAAATATTACATGTACATATGTATTCAGACCCTTTACTCAGTACTTTCTTGAAGCACAATTTGGCAGCGATTACAGCCTCAAGTTTTATTGGGTATGACGCTACAAGCTTTGCACATCTGTGTTTGGAGTTTCTCACATTTCTTCTCTGCAGATCCTCTCAAGCTCTTGTCAGGTTGGATGGGGAGCGTTGCTGCACAGCTATTTTCTGGTCTCTCCATAGATGTTCGATTGGGTTCGGGCTCTGGCTGGGCCACTCAAGGTCATTCAGAGACTTGTCCCGAAGCCCATCCTGCGTTGTCTTGGCTGTGTGCTTAGGGTCGTTGTCCTGTTGGAAGGTGAACCTTTGCCCCAGTCTGAGAACCTGCTCCAGAGCGCTCAGAACTTTATCAAGGATCTCTCTGTACTTTGCTCTGTTGATCTTTCCATCGATCCTGACTAGTCTTCCAGTCCCTGCCACTGAAACGCATCCCCATAGCATGATGCTTCCACAACCATGCTTCACCGAAGGGATAATAATGTCTAGATGATGAGCGGTGCCTGGTTTCCTCATACGTGACACTTTAGGTGTCTTTTGGCAAACTCCAAGCTGGCTGTCATGTAACTTTTACTGAGGAGTGGCTTCCTTCTGGCTACTCTACCATAAAGGCCTGATTTGTGGAGTGCTGCAGAGATGGTTGTCCTTCTGGAAGGTTCTCCCATCTCTAGAAGAACTCTGGAGCCCTGTCAGTGACCATCGGGTTCTTGGTCACCTTCCAGACCAAGGTCTTTCTACTCCGATTGCTAAGTTAGGCCGGGCGGCCAGCTCTAGGAAGAGTCTTGGTGGTTCCACACTTCTTCCGTTTAAGAATGATGAACTCCACTGTGTTCTTGGGGACCTTCAATGCTGCAGACATTTTTTTGGTACACTTCCCAAGATCTGTGCCTCGACACATTCTTGTCTCGGAGCTCTACGGACAATTCCTTCGACCTCCGCTTGGTTTTTGCTCTGACATGCTATGACACGTGGGACCTTAATCTCGACAGGTGTGTGTCTTTCCAAATTATGTCCAATCAATTGATGTTACCACAGGTGGGCTCCAAGTTGTAGAAACATCTCAAGGATGATCAATGGAAACAGGATGCACCTGAGCTCCATTTAGAGTGTCATAGCAAAGGGTTTGAATGCCCTTTGGGGTGGCAGGTAGTCTAGTGGTTAGCGCATTGGGCCAGTAACTGAAAGGTTGCTGGATTGAATCCCCGAGCTGACAAGATAAAAATCTGTCCTTCTGCCCCTGAACAAGGCAGTTAACTGTTCCTCGGCAGGCTGTCATTGTAAATAAGAATTTGTTTTTAACTGTCTTGCCTAGTTAAATAAAAAATACTTATTTAAATAACGTAACTTTTAAAATGTGCAAAAAACAGTTTTCGTGTTGTCATTATGGGGTATTGAATGTGTGTAGATTGAATTTTTTAAAATGTTTTAATTTAAGTCAAAAAAATTTAAGGGAAGGGGTCTTAACACTTTGAATGCACTGTATAATAGGCGAGATCCAGAGACAGAAGATGCCCGCTACAGGTTCACAATGGTGGATGTAGGGGCATACGGCCCAGAGCGCTATGGTGGAGTGTTACAAGAGTTCTTTTGGGGCCAAACTGCTGCATAAGACTCTCGATTTACCATCGCGGGCTGTCCTGCCAGGTACCACAACTCCAACTCCTCATGTTTTCCTGGGAGATGCAGCTTTCCCCCAACATGAGAACCTCATGTGCCCTTATCCAGGTATGTTGATAATAGAATGTTGGATTTCCCTTGTAATTTCCCTTGTTACTGCATACATTAATTAACCTCTAAGAAATGCCATTTCTATCAAGGCTTTGGAATATGATATGGTTTTTTGGTGGGAGGGGTTACTGAAATATACACTATATCTGACATTCAATTTTTACCTCTCATTCACAGGTGTCCATCTCAATAAACCTGGGCATACCTGGATCTTTTCACTCTCGTTGACGGAGAGTCAAGAGAAAGCGTTCGGCATCATGGCTGCAAGCGTTCGGCATCATGGCTGCAAGCGTTCGGCATCATGGCTGCAAGCGTTCGGCATCATGGCTGCAAGGATGAGGATTCTTGATGGCCGCACAGACTCAGTTCTTTGTGAGCCAGTAGAGTTTTAACCTGATTCTGGGAGGTCTGTGTGTAGTCATTTAGATTGAACTACGCCACAGGTAGAAAGCCTGTGGCACAGCTCTTCTGTACATTGTCAGCACTTGATATTCAAATAGAATGCATTGAAACACCTTGAATAAATGCCAACAGAGCTTTTTCAGCACACAAATAAACCTTTATTCTTACTTCTTGAAGTAAACCACAATAAAAGTGTCTGCTGATGACCGACATGAAAACAAGTGAATAAAGTGTCAGTGTAGTTACACATTTCTGAATATAAATATTTCAGAACAATAGAAATGTCTATGAAAAGACATGTAAATAACAAGTGTCTTTGGAATAAAATGAAAGTGTCTAGTTTCTGACTCCTGAGATGTCTGAACAACAGAACAAGTTGTTCATTTGACTGTGGTCTCAGTCGTGCGTTCCATGTCCTCTTGAAGTCATGCAGGTGGGGATCGAGTTCTGGAGTTTTGGCCAGTGTTCATCCATGGGTGTATGGAGTGAGGATGAGAAGGGGGGGGGGTTAGGATTGTCTGGAGAGAGGATGAGAAGGGGAGAGGTGAGGAGTGTCTGGAGAGAGGATGGGAAGGGGGTTAGGAGTGTCTGGAGAGAGGATGGGAAGGGGGGTTAGGAGTGTCGAGTGAGGATGAGAAGGGGGGGTTAGCAGTGTCTGGAGAGAGGATGAGAAGGGGGGGTTAGGAGTGTCTGGAGAGAGGATGAGAAGAGGGGGGATCTCCACTGTGGAGTTGCCTTTCTACCGGCATCTCCACTGTGGAGTAACCTTTCTACCGGCATCTCCACTGTGGAGTAACCTTTCTACCGGCATCTCCACTGTGGAGTAACCTTTCTACCGGCATCTCCACTGTGGAGTAGCCTTTCTACCGGCATCTCCACTGTGGCGTAACCTTTCTACCGGCATCTCCACTGTGGAGTAACCTTTCTACCGGCATCTCCACTGTGGAGTAACCTTTCTACCGGCATCTCCACTGTGGAGTAACCTTTCTACCGGCATCTCCACTGTGGAGTAACCTTTCTACCGGCATCTCCACTGTGGAGTAACCTTTCTACCGGCGTCTCCACTGTGGAGTAGCCTTTCTACCGGCGTCTCCACTGTGGTGTAGCCTTTCTACCGGCATCTCCACTGTGGAGTAGCCTTTCTACCGGCATCTCCACTGTGGAGTAGCCTTTCTAGCATCTCCACTGTGGAGTAGCCTTTCTAGCATCTCCACTGTGGAGTAGCCTTTCTACCGGCATCTCCACTGTGGAGTAACCTTTCTACCGGCATCTCCACTGTGGAGTAGCTTTTCTTGCATCTCCACTGTGGAGTAGCCTTTCTACCGGCATCTCCACTGTGGAGTAACCTTTCTACCGGCATCTCCACTGTGGAGTAACCTTTCTACCGGCATCTCCACTGTGGAGTAGCTTTTCTTGCATCTCCACTGTGGAGTAGCCTTTCTACCGGCATTCCACTGTGGAGTAGCCTTTCTACCGGCATTCCACTGTGGAGTAGCCTTTCTACCGGCATTCCACTGTGGAGTAGCCTTTCCACTGTGGCCTTTGTGTATTTTCTTTGCCTTGACGAACTTGTTGCGAATCCTACCCCATTTTCAGAATAAGTGGTTGGGTCGGACCTCAGCTTCTCTGCAATCTCTTTCCATGAATTGGCATTTACATGCATGTTTTTATATAATGCATGGCTAGAATCGTACTGGTGAAGGTACTTTTGTACCTCGGTCAATCGATGCTCCAAGTTGTCGTTCCACATGTTGAACCCACACTGAATGTCGGGCAGAATCAACAAGAAGCAGAAACTTGTGTCACCCCCAACAGTTCACCAATCACGGATGAAGGGGCGTAGACTTCGGCTTCTGAACTTTGACTGGCCCTTGAGCAAAAATGTGTGTGCCCGAACAGCCTAAAAACCCCTAACCGATCTCCAAAACGAACAAAAATGTCAAAATGTTGTCCGAAAATATGCACAAACTCTTCTGAACTGTTTCGGCTGGGAAGCATGTGGCCGCCTTTAGCCTCTTTTAAATAGGCCTTTCTATTCTAAGTCTAGAACTCTGGGCCCTTAGTTTCACTAAACAATAGACATCAATGGTGACTATGAATCTATTGTACTGAATTGATATCAGATTTGGATTGCCTGGCTGCCTGGCTGCCTGTAAGATTGAATCGGCTCTGGGGCTCTTGGATTGGGGTGCATGTTCATTCTGTGATGGTGTGTGTGTTCAATAGTCTATGAGTGTGAGTGAGAGAGAACTTATTGATTTTGGCCCTATATCCCTTCTCCTGAAAATCCCTTTTGATTGCTTCTGCTCTGCTCTCTGTCTCCCTCTCTGTCTCTCACCTTCTCTAATGAAACTCCAAATGAGCTGGATCATGCTTCAACTGGTTTCTGGTCCCCACCCCTCTCTGTCCCCCTGAGTCTCTCTTTCCTTCAGGGGGGTTATAGAGAGAGGGGAGTGGGGAGAGAGGGGGTTATAGAAAAGAGGGGAGTGGGGAGAGAAGGTGTTATAGAGAAGAGGGTTATAGAGAAACACACCAGTCCAGGCAGGGATCTATATCCCTATTTATTCCTAAGTGAGCCAGGTACCTGCAGTGTCACAAGGTGTCTTCACTGTTTTCCTGGAAAACCAATCCCTGTAGTATCTAATCCTCTTGTTTGTCTCGATTCTCTGGTTTAATATGTCGTGCCCTAACCTCACCCTAAATTCTGAGCGAAACACAGGTGTCACAACTATGAGGCGTGGCTCTAAATCGAGGCGGGAGAGGGTCATCACTAGTTAACACAGCCACAAAGTAGAAAATTACAGACACCGACATCATACTAAAGCAATTTTGCATATTTAGGTCATTTTTGGTGATAAGCCTACACAATATTCATTTGTGCATTAAACAATAGGCTACAGAGCGGCACGGCATATATGAAAGCAAAACGGCATAGAAAAAGACATTTTCATCTATACTGTTTTATTTGAACCAAAACTACAACAGCCAAAGTGGATATGATGCAACTTCCACCAAGCTAGTGGATCCTCTTGGCTGTCTACCAAAGGAGTAAACATGTAGCTATTCATCTCTGCTTCCCGTAGTGACACAGTGTGGACAGATGTTGAAGCTGCTGTGACGCTTCCCTTGAAAAAGCTCCACGAAGACTTCCTGGGCCTTTTATTTTCTCCTATGGTGCACTAACTGGTGGGGTTCTGTCCTCACTGTGGGCCTCTCTACCGGTGAGTTCGAATAACAGACTGGAAGCTTCAAAAGGGGGGTGGTGCTTGGAATCATTGTTCTTCCTCTGTCTCCCATGGTTACCTGCAAGGAAACACGTGCGTCATCATTTCTTTGCACAAAAAGGGCTTCACAGGTAAGGATATTGCTGCCAGTAAGATTGCACTGAAATCAACCATTTATCAGATCATCAAGAACCTCAAGGAGAGCGGTTCAATTGTTGTGAAGAAGGCTTCAGGGCGCCCAAGAAAGTCCAGCAAGTAAGCGCCAGGACCGTCTCCCAAAGTCGATTCAGCTGCGGGATCGGGGCACCACCAGTACAGAGCTTGCTCAGGAATGGCAGCAGGCAGGTGTGAGTGCATCTGCACGCACAGTGAGGCGAAGGACTTTGGAGGATGGCCTGGTGTCAAGAGGATGGCCTGGTGTCAAGAAGGGCAGCAAAGAAGCCACTTCTCTCCAGGAAAAGCATAAGGGACAAACTGATATTCTGCAAAAGGTACAGGGATTGGACTGCTGAATCCCCTTTCTGATTGTTTGGGGCATCCAGAAAAAAGCTTGTCCGTAGAAGACGAGGTGAGCGCTACCATCAGTCCTGTGTCATGCCAACAGTAAAGCATCCTGAGAACATTCATGTGTGGGGTTGCTACTCAGCCAAGGGAGTGGGCTCACTCACAATTTTGCCTAACAACACAGCCATGAATAAAGAATGGTACCAACACATCCTCCAAGAGCAACTTCTCGCAACCATCCAGGAACAGTTTGCTGACGAACAATTCCTTTTCCGGCATGAGGGAGTACCTTGCCATAAGGCAAAAGTGATAACTAAGTGGCTCGGGGAATAAAACATCAATATTTTAGTTCCATGGCCAGAAACTCCCCAGACCTTAAACCCATTGAGAACTTGTGGTCAATCCTCTAAGAGGCGGGTGGACAAACAAAAACCCACAAATTCTGACAAACTCCAAGCATTGATTATGCAAGAATGGGCTGCCATCAGTCAGGATGTGGCCCAGAACTTAATTGACATCATGTCAGGGTGGATTGCAGAGGTCTTGAAAAAGAAGGGTCAACACTGCAAATATTGACTCTTTGCATCAACTTCATGTAATTGTCAATAAAAGCCTTTGACACTTATGAAATGCTTGTAATTATACTTCAGTATTCCATAGTAACATCTGACAAAAATATCTAAAAACACTGAAGCAGCCAACTTTGTGGAAATTCATATTTGTGTCATTTTCAAAACTTTTGGCCACGAATGTAGTACTGTGCACCTCCCATAGTCTGTTCTGGACTTGGGGACTGTGAAGAGATCTCTGGTGGCATATTTTGTGGGGTATGCATGGGTGTCCGAGCTGTGTGCCAGTAGTTTAGACAGACAGCTCGGTGCATTCAACATGTCAATACCTCTCACAAATACAAGTAGTGATTAAGTCAATCTCTCCTCCACTTTGAGTCAGGAGAGATTGACATGCATAAACTCCCTCTTTGTGCTACCTGACCACACATCTGAACAGATGTCCAGGTGCGACAAAACTAGGGCCTGTAGGACCTGCCTTGTTGATAGTGCTGTTAAGATGGTAGAACAGCGCTTTATTATGAACGGACTTCTCCCCATTTTAGTTTCTATTATATCAATATGTTTTGACAATGACAGTTTACGATCCAGGGTTACTCCAAGCAGTTTAGTCTCCTCAACCTGCTCAATTTCCACATGATTCATTACAAGATTTAGTTGAGGTTTAGGGTTTAGTGAATGATTTGTCCCAAATACAATGCTTTTAGTTTTTGAAATATTTAGGACTAACTTATTCCTTGCCACCCATTCTGAAATCATTTGCAGCTCTTTGCTGTAGTAGTGGCATGTCGTTAGTAAAGATTGAAAAAAGTAATGGGCCTAAACAGCTGCCCTGGGGAATTCTTGATTCTACATGGATTATGTTGGAGAGGCTTCCATTTAAGAACACCCTCTGTGTTCTATTAGACAGGTAACTCTTTATCCACAATTTAGCAGAGGGTGTAAAGCCATAACACATATGTTTTTCCAGCAGCTGACTATGATCGGTAATGTCAAAAGCCACACTGAAGTCTAACAAAACAGCCCCCACAATCTTTTTATCATCAATATCTCTCCTCAGCCAATCATCAGTAATTTGTTTAAGTGCTGTGCTTGTTTAATGTCCTTCCCTATAAGCGTGCTCAAAGTCTGTTGTCAATTTGTTTACAGTAAAATAGCATTGAATCTGCTCAAACACCAATCCAAGGGGATTTAACAGTTTTTACAGTACTTTTCATAATGGGTGCATGCTTATCAGTAACTGGAATAAGTAGTTTCATAAATGTGTCATGTGCAGCATCTGACTGCTCCTCATTACACGCCACAAACCAGCCAATATTATTTATATCATCAACATAAGAATCACTACACAACTTATTGTATGACCACTTATACACGATATCAGGCCCAGCCTTTGGAACTTTGGTTTTCCTCGATATGGCTACTATATTGTGATCACTACAACCGATGGATGTGGATACTGTTTTAACGGACATTTCTGCAGCATTTGTAAAGATGTGATCAATACTAGAGGTCGACCGATTATGATTTTTCAAAGCCGATACCAATTATTGGAGGACCAAAAAAAAGACGATACCGATTAATCGGCCGATTTTGAAATGTATTTGTAATAATGACAATTACAACAATACTGAATGAACACTTATTTTAACTTAATATAATACATACATAAAATAAATTTAGTCTCAAATAAATAATGAAACATGTTCAATTTGGTTTAAATAATGCAAAAAACAAAGTGTTGGAGAAGAATGTAAAAGTGCAATATGTGCCATGTAAGAAAGCTAATGTTTAAGTTCCTTGCTCAGAACATGAGAACATATGAAAGCTGGTAGTTCCTTTTAACATGAGTCTTCAATATTCCCAGGTAAGACGTTTTAGGTTGTAGTTATTATAGGACTATTTCCCTCTATACCATTTGTATTTCATATACCTTTGACTATGTTCTTATAGGAACTTTAGTATTGTCAGTGTAACAGTATAGCTTCCGTCCCTCTCCTCGCTCCTACCTGGGCTCGAACCAGGAACACATCGACAACAGCCACCCTAGAAGCAGCGTTACCCATGCAGAGCAAGGGGAACAATCACTCCAAGTCTCAGAGCGAGTGACGTTTGAAACGCTATTAGCGCGCACCCGGCTAACTAGCTAGCCATTTCACGTCGGTTACACCAGCCTAATCTCGGGAGTTGATAGGCTTGAAGTCATAAACAGCTGCTGGCAAACGCACAAAGGTGCTGTTTCAATAAATGCTTACGAGCCTGCTGGTGCCTACCATCGCTCAGTCAGACTGCTTTATCAAATCATAGACTTAGTTATAACCTGATAACACACAGAAATACGAGCCGGAGGTCATTCATATGGCCGAATCCATAAACTATTATCTCGAAAACGAGACTTTTATTCTTTCAGTGAAATACGGAACCGTTCTGTATTTTATCTAACGGGTGGCATCCATAAGTCTAAATATTCCTGTTACATTGCACAACCTTCAATGTTATGTCATAATTACGTAACATTTTGGCAAATTAGGCGGCCCAAACTGTTGCATATACACTGACTCTGCGTGCAATTAATGCAAGAGAAGTGACACAATTTCACCTGGTTAATATTGCCTGCTAACCTGGATTTCTTTTTAGCTAAATATGCAGGTTTAAAAATATATACTTCTGTGTATTGATTTTAAGAAAGGCATTGATGTTTATGGTTAGGTACACATTGGAGCAACGATACGCACCGCATCGATTATATGCAACGCAGGACACGCTAGATAAACTAGTAATATCATTTAACCATGTGTAGTTAACTAGTGATTATCATTTGATTGATTGTTTTTTATAAAATAAGTTTAATGCTAGCTAGCAACTTACCTTGGCTTACTGCATTCGTGTAACAGGCAGTCTCCTCGTGGAGTACAATGTAATCAGGTGGTTAGAGCGTTGGACTAGTTAACTGTAAGTTTGCAAGATTGAATCCCCCGATCTGACAAGTTAAAAATCTGGCGTTCTGCCCCTGAACGAGGCAGTTAACCCACCGTTCCAAGGGCATCATTGAAAATAAGAATGTGTTCTTAACTGACTTGCCTAGTTAAATAAAGATTACATAAAGGTGTAAACATTTCTTTTTTTTATTGGACAAATTATTGTCCAAAAATACAGTTTTCCGATTGTTATGAAAACTTGAAATCGGCCCTAATTATTCTGGCATTCCGATTAATCGATCGACCTCTAATCAATACATGTTGATGATTTCATTCCTATGCTAGTTGTAACTACCCTGGTAGGTTGACTGATAACCTGAACCAGGTTGCAGGCACTGGTTACTGTTTGAAACTTTTTCTTGAGTGGGCAGCTTAATGAAAGCCAGTCAATATGGACATCACCCAGAAAATTACTTCTGTTTATCTCATACATTATCAAGCATTTCTCACACAATATCCAAATACTGACTGTTAGCACTTGGTGGTCTATAGCAGCTTCCCACCAGAATGGGCTTTAGGTGAGGCAGATGAACCTGTAGCCATATTACTTCAACAGTATTTAACATGAGCCCCTCTCTAAGCTTTGCTGGGAATGTGGTTCTCAATATAAATGGCAACACCGCCCCCATTGGCATTTGTCTTTTCTGTAGATGTTATAACCATGTATTGCTTCCACTGTATCATCAAAGGTATTATCTACGTGAGTTTCAGAGATAGTCAGAATATGAATATCATGTGTTACTAGCAAGTTATTGACTTCATGAACCTTGTTTCTTAACGTGGGCAATTTCTTGCACTTTTCTGGAGTGCTTGATGCATGTGTAATGATCCTGCAGTTTAATCAGATTATTGATATAACACATCTGTCAGGTGGATGGATTATCTTGGCAAAGGAGAAACGCTCACTAAACAGGGATAGAATCAAATTTGTAGCATTTTTTTCATTCTTGAGAAGTAAGCTTTTTGTGCATATGGGATTTTTTACATTTCAGCTCATGAAACATGAGACTAACAGTTTACATGTGTTTATATTTTTGTTCTGTGTAGATGGGACTTAACTGTTCTAACACATTAACCATATTATTATTATTTTTAAACATATATTTTTCATGTGTGTGGCAAGATTCCACTGGTTTAGTGAAAACTCTGTTGAGCTAACCAGATGTGAGTATTTACTTTTGACCCATATCAGGAGAGATGGAGGAGATGCTGAACTGTGTGTGTGTCTGTGTGTGCACCCGTTGTGTGTGTGCGCACGCCTAACTAACGTTAGTGTGTTTGACTTCTGACCCCTATCCAGGAGAGATGGAGGAGGAGATGGAGAACCCAGAGTTGAACCCAGTTGACCTGCCAGAGAAACAGAAACACCAGCTGAGACACCGAGAGCTGTTCCTGTCCCGCCAGCTAGAGTCACTACCCGCTACACACATCAGGTACACCATGACACTGTCACACCTAACCTTACCCTTAATCCATCACACCTTATATACCCGCTACACACACATCAGGTACACCATGACACTGTCACACCTAACCTTACCCTTAATCCATCACACCTTATATACCTGCTACACACACATCAGGTACACCATGACACTGTCACACCAAACCTTACCCTTAATCCATCACACCTTATATACCTGCTACACACACATCAGGTACACCATGACACTGTCACACCTAACCTTACCCTTAATCCATCACACCTTATATACCTGCTACACACACATCAGGTACACCATGACACTGTCACACCTAACCTTACCCTTAATCCATCACACCTTATATACCTGCTACACACACATCAGGTACACCATGACACTGTCACACCTAACCTTACCCTTAATCCATCACACCTTATATACCTGCTACACACACATCAGGTACACCATGACACTGTCACACCTAACCTTACCCTTAATCCATCACACCTTATATACCTGCTACACACACACCAGGTACACCATGACACTGTCACACCTAACCTTACCCTTAATCCATCACACTTTATATACCTGCTACACACACATCAGGTACACCATGACACTGTCACACCTTACCTTACCCTTAATCCATCACACCTTATATACCTGCTACACACACATAAGAGAAACTGAAACACCAGCTGAGACACCGAGAGCTGTTCTACCCGCTACATTATATACCTACTACTAGACTAGCCAGAGTCACTACCCTCTACATTATATATCTACTACTAGACTAGCCAGAGTCACTACCCACTACATTATATACCTACTACTAGACCAGCTGGAGTCACTGCCCACTACATTATATACCTACTACTAGAGCAGCTAGAGTCACTACCCACTACATTATATATCTACTACTAGACCAGCTGGAGTCACTACCCTCTACACATTATATACCTACTAATCAAATCAAATGTATGTATATAGCCCTTTGTACATCAGCTGATATCTCAAAGTGCTGTACAGAAACCCAGCCTAAAACCCCAAACAGCAAGCTATGCAGGTGTAGAAGCACGGTGGCTAGGAAAAACTCCCTAGAAAGGCCAAAACCTAGGAGGAAACCTAGAGAGGAACCAGGCTATGTGGGGTGGCCAGTCCTCTTCTGGCTGTGCCGGGTGGAGGTTATAACAGAACATGGTCAAGATGTTCAAATGTTCATAAATGACCAGCATGGTCGTATAATAATAAGGCAGAACAGTTGAAACTGGAGCAGCAGCACGGCCAGGTGGACTGGGGACAGCAAGGAGTCATCATGTCAGGTAGTCCTGGGGCATGGTCCTAGGGCTCAGGTCCTCAGAGAGAGAGAAAGAAAGGGAGAATTAGAGAGAGCATATGTGGGGTGGCCAGTCCTCTTCTGGCTGTGCCGGGTGGAGATTATAACAGAACATGGCCAAGATGTTCAAATGTTCATAAATGACCAGCATGGTCGAATAATAATAAGGCAGAACAGTTGAAACTGGAGCAGCAGCACGGCCAGGTGGACTGGGGACAGCAAGGAGTCATCATGTCAGGTAGTCCTGGGGCATGGTCCTGGGGTAGTCCTGGGGTAGTCCTGGGTAGTCCTGGGGCAGTCCTGGGGCATGGTCCTTAGAGAACGCACACTTAGATTCACACAGGACACCGAATAGGACAGGAGAAGTACTCCAGATATAACAAACTGACCCTAGCCCCCCGACACATAAACTACTGCAGCATAAATACTGGAGGCTGAGACAGGAGGGGTCAGGAGACACTGTGGCCCCATCCGAGGACACTCCCGGACAGGGCCAAACAGGAAGGATATAACCCCACCGACTTTGCCAAAGCACAGCCCCCACACCACTAGAGGGATATCTTCAACCACCAACTTACCATCCCGAGACAAGGCTGAGTATAGCCCACAAAGATCTCCGCCATGGCACAACCCGAGGGGGGGGGCGCCAAACCCAGACAGGATGACCACATCAGTGAATCAACCCACTCAGGTGACGCACCCCTTCCAGGGATGGCATGAGAGAGCCCCAGTAAGCAATTGACTCAGCCCCTGTAATAGGGTTAGAGGCAGAGCATCCCAGTGGAAAGAGGGGAACCGGCCAGGCAGAGACAGCAAGGGCGGTTCGTTGCTCCAGAGCCTTTCCGTTCACCTTCCCACTCCTGGGCCAGACTACACTCAATCATATGACCCACTGAAGAGATGAGTCTTCAGTAAAGACTTAAAGGTTGAGACCGAGTTTGTGTTTCTGACATGGGTAGGCAGACCGTTCCATAAAAATGGAGCTCTATAGGAGAAAGCCCTGCCTCCCGCTGTTTGCTTAGAAATTCTAGGGACAATTAGGAGGCCTGCGTCTTGTGACCGTAGGCGTACGTGTAGGTATGTATGGCAGGACCAAATCAGAGAGTTAGGTAGGAGCAAGCCCATGTAATGCTTTGTAGGTTAGCAGTAAAACCTTGAAATCAGCCCTTGCTTTGACAGGAATCCAGTGTAGAGAGGCTAGCACTGGAGGAATATGATCATTTTTTTTGGTTCTCGTCAGGATTCTAGCAGCTGTATTTAGCACCAACTGAAGTTTATTTAGTGCTTTATCCGGGTAGCCGAAAAGTAGAGCATTGCAGTAGTCTAACCTAGAAGGGACAAAAGCATGGATTAATTTTTCTGCATCATTTTTGGACAGAAAGTTTCTGATTTTTCCAATGTTACGTAGATGGAAAAAAGCTGTCCTTGAAATGGTCTTGATATGTTCTTCAAAAGAGAGATCAGGGTCCAGAGTAACGCCGAGGTCCTTCACAGTTTTATTTGAGACGACTGTACAACCATTAAGATTGTCATTAATTGTCAGATTCAACAGAATATCTCTTTGTTTCATGGGACCTAGAACAAGCATCTCTGTTTTGTCCGAGTTTAAAAGTAGAACGTTTGCAGCCATCCACTTCCTTATGTCTGAAACACATGCTTCTAGCAAGGGCAATTTTGGGGCTTCACCATGTTTCATTGAAATGTACAGCTGTGTGTCATCCGCATAGCAGTGAAAGTTAACATTATGTTTTAGAATAGCATCCCCAAGAGGTAAAATATATAGTGAAAACAATAGTGGTCCTAAAACGGAACCTTGAGGAACACCGAAATTTACAGTTGATTTGTCAGAGGACAAACCATTCACAGAGACAAACTGATATCATTCCGACAGATAAGATCTAAACCAGGTCAGAACTTGTCCGTGTAGACCAATTTGGGTTTCCAATCTCTCCAAAAGAATGTGGTGATCGATGGTATCAAAAGCAGCACTAAGGTCTAGGAGCACGAGGACAGATGCAGAGCCTCGGTCCGATGCCATTAAAATGTCATTTACCACCTTCACAAGTGCCGTCTCAGTACTACTAGACCAGCTAGAGTCACTACCCAATACATTATATATCTACTATTAGACCAGCTAGAGTCACAACCCACTACATTATATACCTACTACTAGACCAGCTGGAGTCACTACCCACTACATTATATACCTACTACTAGACCAGCTAGAGTCACTACCCTCTACATTATATACCTACTACTAGACCAGCTAGAGTCACTACCCTCTACATTATATACCTACTACTAGACCAGCTAGAGTCACTACCCTCTACATTATATATCTACTACTAGACCAGCTAGAGTCACTACCCTCTACATTATATACCTCTTACTAGACCAGCTAGAGTCACTACCCTCTACATTATATACCTACTACTAGAGCAGCTAGAGTCACTACCCTCTACATTATATACCTACTACTAGACCAGCTAGAGTCACTAGACCAGCTAGAGTCACTACCCTCTACATTATATACCTACTACTAGAGCAGCTAGAGTCACTACCCTCTACATTATATACCTACTACTAGACCAGCTAGAGTCACTAGACCAGCTAGAGTCACTACCCTCTACATTATATACCTACTACTAGAGCAGCTAGAGTCACTACCCTCTACATTATATACCTACTACTAGACCAGCTAGAGTCACTACCCTCTACATTATATACCTACTACTAGACCAGCTGGAGTCACTACCCACTACATTATATACCTACTACTAGAGCAGCTAGAGTCACTACCCTCTACATTATATACCTACTACTAGACCAGCTGGAGTCACTACCCTCTACATTATAAAACTACTACTAGAGCAGCTAGAGTCACTACCCTCTACATTATATACCTACTACTAGACCAGCTAGAGTCACTACCCTCTACATTATATACCTCTTACTGGACCAGCTAGAGTCACTACCCTCTACATTATATACCTACTACTAGACCAGCTGGAGTCACTACCCACTACATTATATATCTACTACTAGACCAGCTAGAGTCACTACCCTCTACATTCTATACCTACTACTAGACCAGCTGGAGTCACTACCCACTACATTATATATCTACTACTAGACCAGTTAGTCACACATCAGATACACCTTTATACCAGCTAGCTACACACTTTAGGTACGCTCTATTCCCTTTTTTTGTGTTAGCGCAGCCTGGAAAATAGACGACTCTTCCTCTCACGGCTGGGAACACATATAGGCTGGGTGTGTAACGGTGCACATATTCGTACCGAACCGTTTGGGGACCTCTGATTGATCCGCACTGTGAATCCTAATGAATACATTATTTTAGATAAGCTATGCCTACTCTGTGTTGTAGGCCTATGCCTCTTAAGTAAATCTGAGGTGACATTTTTTTTTCAGGCTATTCCGGTAAAACAACTAACAGCCTATGCACACGTAATCAACATTTTCATCTTAACTGACACATTTCACACTGTCCTTGTGTGAGGCGCTGCCAGGAACTAGTTCTTTATGATGGCTAGTGGTGGGGTCGATAAACCAGAGTTGGAGGATCCTCCGGCTTCGTTTAAATCTCCATTTTGGCTCACCAGTAGATTAGCCCTGGGCAGCTGATTCTGAATGGGCCAAAGAAATTACAACAGCGACAGGTAGGCTATATTTTTATTTCTAACAACCTTTGGTTTATAGCTGCGGATATGCATCCATTCTCGGTGGGTGAGAATAGGGGCTTTCAGGCCCTCATGAAAGATTTTGAGCCACCTTTTAGAACTTCCCTTTTGCACCCAATTCAGCAAACAGGTAGTACTCGCTCTATATAGGTAAACCAAAGCCGAAGGTTCCAATGAGTTGTGCTTGCTTATCAGTGGCAGTCCATCACATTACCCCAGAGTGGGAGATGTACTGTGCTACAGATACGCCCCCTTTATGAGAGGCACAAGTACGAATCTTGCACTGAACTAGGCAGTGTAAGCAAGTGGGAATTTACCACATACGACTGGTAAATTCCGGCCCTCAAACTGGTAATTACTAGTGGGAAACTTGTGTACCGAAGGCACCATGGGTTTGGTAAACCGTTACACCCCTAATATAGGCTGTACTGTGCTTCATTATATAATATTAGTAAGGGGTTGTTTCTGACTCTCTCTCTCTCCTCTCTGCCTCTCTCTTTCTCCTCTCTGCCTCTCTCTCTCTCTCATTTCTGCCTCTATTTCTCCTCTCTTTCTTCTCTCTCTCGCTCTCTCTCTTTCTTTCTCTCTCTCTCTCTCTCTCTCTCTCTCTCTCTCTCTCTCTCTCTCTCTCTCTCTCACTTCTCACTTTCTCACTTTCTCACTTTCTCTCTCTCTCTCTCTCTCTCTCTCTCTCTCTCTCTCTCTCTCTCTCTCTCACTTTCTCACTTTCTCTCTCACTGTCTCTCTCTCTCTTCCCTGCCTCTCTTTCTCCTCTCTGCATCTCTCTCTCTCTCATTTCTGCCTCTATTTCTTCTCTCTCTCTCTCTCTCTCTCTCTCTCTCTCTCTCTCTCTCTCTCTCTCATTTCTCTCTCTCTCTCTCTCTCTCTCTCTCTCTCTCTCTCTCTCTCTCTCTCTCTCTCTCTCAGGGGGAAGTGTTGTGTCACTCTGCTGAATGAGACGGAGGCTCTGAAGTCCTATCTGGACCGAGAGGTAGGTGGCTCGCCTCTCAAACACTGCCCTTCTCTCTCTCACTGACTCTCAATCTCTCACTCACACACACACACTGTCCTCACATAGAACTGCTGGATGGAGAATGGGATGTACTGTCTAAATGTACTCCATATTAAATTAATGTGTGTGTGTCTTGATGCTGGATGAATAATTCAGTGTGTTGAACCAGAATGTTCTTTTCACAGTCAGTAATGAGAAGACGAGAGACTAGCTGCTACACACACACACACACACACACACAACCCCACTCAACCTCTTGAATCCTTTGTCTCTTACTCTCTCCTCTCCATCCCTCTCTCCTCCCTCTCTGTCCCTCTCTCTTGTCCTCCCTCTCCATCCCTTTCACCTCCCTCTCAATCTCTCTCTCCATCCCTCTCTCCTCCCTATCTGTCCCTCTCTCTTGTCCTCCCTCTTGCCATCTCTCTCTCCATCCCTCTCTCCTCCCTATCTGTCCCTCTCTCTTGTCCTCCCTCTCCATCTCTCTCTCCATCCCTTTCTCCTCCCTATCTGTCTCTCTCTCTTGTCCTCCCTCTCCACCTCTCTCCATCCCTCTCTCCTTACTATCTGTCCCTCTCTCTTGTCCTCCCTCTCGCCATCTCTCTCCATCCCTCTCTCCTCCCTACTGTCCCTCTCTCTTGTCCTCCCTCTCGCCATCTCTCTCTCCATCCCTCTCCTCCCTATCTGTCCCTCTCTCTTGTCCTCCCTCTCCATCTCTCTCTCCATCCTTCTCTCCTCCCTATCTGTCCCTCTCTCTTGTCCTCCCTCTCGCCATCTCTCTCTCCATCCCTCTCTCCTCCCTATCTGTCCCTCTCTCTTGTCCTCCCTCTCACCATCTCTCTCTCCATCCCTCTCTCCTCCCTATCTGTCCCTCTCTCTTGTCCTCCCTCTCTCCATCCCTCTCTCCAGGATGCGTTCTTCTACTCCCTGGTCTACGACCCCCAGCAGAAGACTCTTCTGGCTGATAAAGGGGAGATCAGGGTGGGGAACAAGTACCAGGCAGACATCACAGACTTCCTCAAAGAGGGTACATTTATATTTGAGTCATTTATCAGACGCTCTTATCCAGAGTGACTTATAGGAGCAATTAGGGTACGTACGCCAAAGACACTCATATGAAAGATTGAACTGTTAGCATTTCCCATAGCAAAATGTGTCACGCCAACCTGTAGATTAGCCTCTTGGCTAGTATTCTCTTTGGTACTGCAAGCAGGGTCCAATCTCATCTCAGGGTGCAGTCAGTGGGAGGGCATGGGAGTCTATCACACTGCACTGGTCGCTATATTATGCAACGTTATGTCAAAGAGTGTGAATAAGAGTGTGAGTTTTAGTGAGGAGCCATGTCCCCCCAATAGTGTTTGAGATGGCCAGAGGGCAGGATATACTGACTCTGCTAACTGGTTTATAAGGGGTGACTGTTAACTGGTTTATAAGGAGTGACTGTTAACTGGTTTATAAGGGGTGACTGTTAACTGGTTTATAATGGGTGACTCTGTTAACTGGTTTCTAAGGGGTGACTATGCGAACTGGTTTCTAACAGTGACTGTTAACTGGTTTCTAACGGGTGACTATGCGAACTGGTCTGTAAGGGGTGACTGTGCTAACTGGTTTCTAACGGGTGACTATGCGAACTGGTCTGTAAGGGGTGACTGTGCTAACTGGTTTCTAACGGGTGACTAATCGAACTGGTCTGTAAGGGGTGACTGTGCTAACTGGTTTCTAACGGGTGACTATGCAAACTGGTCTGTAAGGGGTGACTGTGCTAACTGGTTTCTAACCGTGACTGTGTTAACTTGTTTGTATGGGGTAACTGTGCTAACTGGTTTCTAACAGTGACTGTATTAACTGGTTTGTATGGGGTAACTGCTAACTGGTTTCTAACAGTGACTGTGTTAACTGGTTTGTATGGGGTAACTGTGCTAACTGGTTTCTAACAGTGAATGGGTTAACTGGTTTGTATGGGGTAACTGTGCTAACTGGTTTCTAACAGTGACTGTGTTAACTGGTTTGTATGGGGTAACTGTGCTAACTGGCTTCTAACCGTGACTGTGTTAACTGGTTTGTATGGGGTAACTGCTAACTGGTTTCTAACGGTGACTGTGTTAACTGGTTTGTATGGGGTAACTGCTAACTGGTTTCTAATGCGTAATTGTGCTAACTGGACCTTCAGGTGAGGAGGATGGCAGGGACCTGGCCAAGCTGGAGGAGAAGGTGTGGGACCCCAGCAGTCCTCTCACAGAGAAACAGATCGACCAGTTCCTGGTTGTGGCTCGGTAAGTGGGTCCGGTTCGGTGGGCTATGGTGGAAGGGTTGTGGCTCTACTGTGGCGGGAGGTGCTAGTAGCTTGGTAAGACTGCTGTTGATGGATAGGAAATGTAAAAAGCTCTGGTGGGACTAGGAGGAGATGGAGCAGGGTTTTTGGGGTAGTCGTTGGTAAGATAGACTCTGTTGGGGTATAAGGGTGGAGGGGTTAGAAGACTGGTCGGGTGGAGGGGTTAGAAGACTGGTCTGGTGGAGGGGTTAGAAGACTGGTCTGGTGGAGGGGTTAGAAGACTGGTCTGGTGGAGGGGTTAGAAGACTGGTCTGGTGGGAGGTGGAGGGGTTAGAAGACTGGTCTGGTGGGAGGTGGAGGGTTTAGAAGACTGGTCTGGTGGAGGGGTTAGAAGACTGGTCTGGTGGAGGGGTTAGAAGACTGGTCTGGTGGAGGGGTTAGAAGACTGGTCTGGTGGGAGGTGGAGGGGTTAGAAGACTGGTCTGGTGGGAGGTGGAGGGTTTAGAAGACTGGTCTGGTGGAGGGGTTAGAAGACTGGTCTGGTGGGAGGTGGAGGGTTTAGAAGACTGGTCTGGTGGAGGGGTTAGAAGACTGGTCTGGTGGGAGGTGGGGGGTTTAGAAGACTGGTCTGGTGGGAGGTAGAAGGTTTAGAAGACTGGTCTGGTGGAGGGGTTAGAAGACTGGTCTGGTGGGAGGTGGAGGGTTTAGAAGACTGGTCTGGTGGGAGGTGGAGGGGTTAGAAGACTGGTCTGGTGGAGGGGTTAGAAGACTGGTCTGGTGGAGGGGTTAGAAGACTGGTCTGGTTGGAGGTGGAGGGGTTAAAAGACCGGTCTGGTGGAGGTGGAGAGGTTTAAAGACCGGTCTGGTGGAGGTGGAGAGGTTTATTGCCACCTCTTCCTCCTAGCTCTGCACTATGTTGTCATACATCTAAATCTGGAGGGTTAACACAAACTCCTCTTGCTTATCTCTCTCTTCTCCCCCATCTCTTTCCCACCTTGTCTCCCTCTTTCTCCCCCATCTCTTTCCCTCCTTGTCTCTCCCTCCTCTTTTCTCTCTCTCCCCCAATTCTTTCCCTCCTTGTTTCTCTCTCCCCCATCTCTTTCCCTCCTTGTCTCTCTCCCCCATCTCTTTTCCTCCTTGTCTCGCCCTCATCCTTCCCCCTCCCACTCTGTCATCCCTCCCTCTCTCCACCTTCTTGTCTCCATTCCTCTGTCTCTCAGGTCAGTGGGTACCTTTGCGCGGGCTCTAGACTGCAGTAGTTCTGTCCGGCAGCCCAGTCTTCACATGAGTGCTGCTGCTGCCTCTAGAGACATCACCCTGGTAAGACACACACACATACACACATTGCCCACTGCCCTAGATAAGGTCAGGGTCAGGCCAGAGGTGAGTGCTCGGCAGGATTGCTATTAGCCCAGGGGTATGCTGGGAGCTTCAGTAGCGGGTGTGAGTGGGTGTGCGTGGGTGCATTCGTGCGCATGTGTGTCTGTGTGCGTGTATGGGGCATCTCTGTGTGACTGAGCGTGTGTGTGATATTGCGTGTGTATGTCTGAGTATCAGTAACGAGCAGGCTTCAGCGGCCCCAGACGACCCATGTGGCCATGTTCCGGCCCAATTCTGCACCTCATACATAAAACATGGAAAACAGGCCTCCGAGCTACAGCGTACACACAAACACACACATCAATATACATGAAAACAACATGCTCACAACACACATCCATATACAGTACCAGTCAAAAGTTTGGACACACCTACTCATTCAAGGGGTTTTCTTTATTTAGACTATTTTCTACATTGTAGAATAATAGTGAAGACATCAAAACTATTGAAATAACACATGTGGAATCATGTAGTAACCAAAAAAGTGTTAAACAAATCAAAATATATTTTAGATTCTTCAAAGTAGCCACCCTTTGCCTTGATGACAGCTTTTCACACTCTTGGCATTCTCTCAACCAGCTTCATGAGGAATGCTTTTCCAACAGTCTTGAAGGAGTTCCCACATATGCTGAGCCCTTGTTGGCTGCTTTCGTTCACTCTTCAGTCCAACTCATCCCTAATCATCTCAATTGGGTTGAGATCGGGTGATTGTGGAGGCCAGGTTATCTGATGCAGCACTCCATCACTATCCTTCTTGGTCAAATAGCCCTTACACAGCCTGGAGGTGGATTTTTGGGTCATTGTCCTGTTGAAAAACAAATGATAGTCCCACTAAGCAGAAACCAGATGGGATGGCAAATCGCTGCAGGATGCTGTGGTAGCCATGCTGGTTAAGTGTGCCATGAATTCTATATAAATCACAGTGTCTCCTGCAAAAGACCATCACACCTCCTCCTCTATGCTTCACAGTGGGAACCACACATGCCGAGATCATCCGTTCACCTATCCTGCGTCTCACAAAGACATGGTGGTTGGAACCAAAAATCTCAAATTTGGACTCATCAGATCAAAGGACAGATTTCCACTGGTCTAGTGTCCATTGTTCGTGTTTTTTCCCCCTTCAGCAAGCCTATTCTTCTTATTGGTGTCCTTTAGTCCATGATGGCCTGATTCACACAGTCTCCTCTGAACAGTTGATGTTGAGATGTGTCTGTTTCTTGAACTCTGTGAAGCATTTATTTGGGCTGCAATCTGAGGTGCAGTTAACTCTAATGAACGTATCCTCTGCAGCAGAGGTAACTCTGGGTCTTCCTTTCCTGTGGCGGTCCTCATGAGAGCCAGATTCATCATAGCGCTTGATGGTTTTTGTAACTGCACTTGAAGAAACGTTCAAAGCTCTTGAAATGTTCCAGATTGACTGACCTTCTTGCCATAATATATATATATATATATATATATATATATATGTTTACCTTTATTTAACTAGGCATGTCAGTTAAGAACAAATTCTTATTTTCAATGACGGCCTAGGAACAGTGGGTTAACTGCCTGTTCAGGGGCAGAACGACAGATTTGTACCTTGTCAGCTCGGGGGTTTGAACTTGCAACCTTCCGGTTACTAGTCCAACAATATGGACTTGGTCTTTTACCAAATAGGGCTATCTTCTGTATACCACCCCTACCTTGTCACAACACAACTGATTGGCTCAAACGCATTAAGAAGGAAAGAAATTCCACAAATGTACTTTTAACAAGGCACACCTGTTAAGTGAAATGCATTCCAGGTGCCTACCTCATGAAGCTGGTTGAGAGAATGCCAAGAGTGTGCAAAGCTGTCAACAAGGCAAAGAGTGGCAATTTTTTATATTTATTTATATAGCCCTTCTTACATCAGCTGATATCTCAAAGTGCTGTACAGAAACCCAGCCTAAAACCCCAAACAGCAAGCAATGCAGGTGTAGAAGCACGGTGGCTAGGAAAAACTCCCGAGAAAGGCCAAGACCTAGGAAGAAACCTAGAGAGGAACCAGGCTATGTGGGGTGGCCAGTCCTCTTCTGGCTGTGCCGGGTGGAGATTATAACAGAACATGGCCAAGATGTTCAAATGTTCATAAATGACCAGCATGGTCCAATAATAATAATCACAGTACTTGCCGAGGGTGCAACAGGTCAGCACCTCAGGAGTAAATGTCAGTTGGCTTTTCATAGCCGATCATTAAGAGTATCTCTACCGCTCCTTCTGTCTCTAGAGAGTTGAAAACAGCAGGTTTGGGACAGGTAGCACGTCCGGTGAACAGGTCAGGGTTCCATAGCCGCAGGCAGAACAGTTGAAACTGGAGCAGCAGCATGGCCAGGTGGACTAACAGACTGACCCTAGCCCCCCGACACAAACTACTGCAGCATAAATACTGGAGGCGGAGACAGGAGAGGTCAGGAGACACTGTGGCCCTGTCCGATGATACCCCTGGACAGGGCAAACAGGCAGGATATAACCCCACCCACTTTGCCAAAGCACAGACCCCACACCACTAGAGAGATATCTTCAACCATCAACTTATCATCCTGAGACAAGGCCGAGTATAGCCCACAAAGATCTCCGCCACGGCACAACTCAAGGGGGGGCGCCAACCCAGACAGAAAGATCACGTCAGTAACTCAACCCACTCAAGTGACGCACCCCTCCTAGGGACGGCATAGAAGAGCACCAGTAAGCCAGTGACTCAGCCCCTGTAATAGGGTTAGACGCAGAGAATCCCAGTGGAGAGAGGTGATCCGGCCAGGCAGAGACAGCAAGGGCGGTTCGTTGCTCCAGAGCCTTTCCCTTCACCTTCACACTCCTGGGCCAGACAACACTCAATCATATGACCTACTGAAGAGATGAGTCTTCAGTAAAGACTTAAAGGTTGAGACCGAGTCTGCGTCTCTCACATGGGTAGGCAGACCATTCCATCAAAATGGAGCTCTATAGGAGAAAGCCCTGCCTCCAGCCGTTTGCTGAGAAATTATAGGGACAATTAGGAGTCCTGCTTCTTCTGACCGTAACGTACATGTATGTATGTATGGCAGGACCAAATCGGAAAGATAGGTAGGAGCAAGCCCATGTAATGCTTTTTAGGTTAGCAGTAAAACCTTGAAATCAGCCCTTGCCTTAACAGGAAGTCAGTGTAGGGAGGCTAGCACTGGAGTGATATGATAATTTTTTTTGGTTCTAGTCAGGATTCTAGCAGCCGTATTTAGCACTAACTGAAGTTTATTTAGTGCTTTATCCGGGTAGCCGGAAAGTAGAGCATTGCAGTAGTCTAACCTCGAAGTAACAAATGTATGGATTAATTTTCATGCATCATTTTTGGACAGAAAGTTTCTGATTTTTGCAATGTTACGTAGATGGAAAAAAATCTGTCCTTGGAACAGTCTTGATATGTTCGTCAAAAGAGAGATCAGGGTCCAGAGTAACGCCGAGGTCCTTCAGTTTTATTTGAGACGACTGTGCAACCCCCAACATTAATTGTCAGATTCAACAGAATCTGTTGTTTCTTGGGATCTAGAACAAGCATCTAGGTATAAATATAAAATATATTTTCATTTGTTTAACACTTTTTGGTTTCTATATGATTCCATATGTGTTATTTCATAGTTTTGATGTCTTCACTGTTATTCTACAATGTCTAAAATAGTAAAAATAAAGAAAAATTCACCTTTATTTAACCAGGAAGGCTAGTTAACTTACCAACCCGGATCCGGGATCATGACTACAGCCTCAAGCCCATTACCATAACACAACGTTAACTATTCATGAAAATCGCAAATGAAATGAAATCAAAATGCTAGCTCTCATGCTTAGCCTTTTGTTAACAACACTGTCAACTCAGATTTTCAAAAATATGCTTCTCTACCATAGCAAAATTAGCATTTAGCATTTAGTGTTAGCATTTAGCGTTAGCATCACCAGGCAACATTTTCACAAAAACCAGCAAAAACATTCAATAACTCATTTACCTTTGAAGAACTTTGGATGTTTTAAATGAGGAGACTCCCAGTTAGATAGCAAATGTTCAGTTTTCCTGAAAGATTATTTGTGCAGGAGAAATCGGTCCGTTTTCTGCGTCATGTTTGGCTACCAAAAACCCCCCGAAAATTCAGTTATAAAAACGCCAAACTTTTTCCAAAATAACTCCATAGTATCGACTGAAACATGGCAAACGTTGTTTAGAATCAATTCTCAAGGTGTTTTTCTACATATCTCTTCAATGATGTATCGTTCCTGGAAGTGTGCTTCTCCTTCTGTATCGCATGGTAAAATGAGGGCCACTGACAATTGCGCACCAATTTAGACAAAGGACACCGGGCAAATGTAGTCTCTTATGGCCAATCTTCCAATGATATGCCTACAAATACGTCACAATGCTGCAGACATCTTGGACGAACGGCAGAGAGCATAAACTCGTTCACAGCACATTCACAGCCATATAAGGAGACGATAGTAAAACAGAGCTTAAAAAATTCAGCTCATTTCCTGTTTGAGGTTACATCTTAGTTTCGCCTGTAGCATCATTTCTGGGGCACTCACAGATAATATCTTTGCAGTTTTGAAAACGTCAGTGTTTTCTTCCCAAAGCTGCCAATTATATGCATAGTCGAGCATCTTTTCGTGACAAAATATTGCGCTTAAAACGGGCACATTTTTTTTATCCAATAATGACATAGCGACCCCATAGGTTGAAGAGGTTAAGAACAAGTTCTCATTTACAACTGCGACCTGGCCAAGATGATAAAGAAAAGCTGTTCGACACATACAACAACACAGAGTTAGACATGGAATAAACAAACGTACAGTCAATAATACAGTAGAAAAAGTCTATATACAGTGTGTGCAAATGAGGTAGGATAAGGGAGGTAAAGGCAATAAATAGGCCATGGTGGCGAAGTAATTAAAATATAGCAAATTAAAACTGGAATGGTAGGTGTGCAGAAGATGAATATGCAAGTAGAGATACTGGGAGGCAAAGGAGCAAGATAAATAAATATAGTATGGGGATGAGGTAGTTGTTTGGGCTAAATTATAGATGGGCTATTTACAGATACAGTGATCTGTGAGCTGCTCTGACAGCTGGTGCTTAAAGCTAGTGAGGGTGATATGTGTCCAGCTTCAGTGATTTTTGCAGTTCGTTCCAGTCATTGGAAACAGAGAGCTGGAAGGAAAGGCGGTCCAACGGGAAGAATTGGCTTTGGGGGTGACCAGTGAGATATACCTGCTGGAGCGCGTGCTACGGGTGGATGCTGCTATGGTGACCAGTGAACTGAGATAAGGCGGGGCTTTACCTAGCAGAGACTTGTAGATGACCTGGAGCCAGTGGGTTTGGTGACGAGTATGAAGCGAGGTCCAGCCAACAAGAGCGTACAGGTCGCAGTGGTGGGTAGTATATGGGGCTTTGGTGACAAAACGGATGGCACTGTGATAGACTGCATCCAATTTTTGAGTTGAGTGTTGGAGGCTATTTTGTAAATGACATCATCAAGGATCGGTAGAATGGTCAGTTTTACGAGGTTATGTTTTGCTGCATGAGTGAAGGATGCTTTGTTGTGAAATAGGAAGCCTATTCTAGGTTTAATTTTGGATTGGGGATGTTTAATGTGAGTCTGGAAGGAGAGTTTACAGTCTAACCAGACACCTAGGTATTTGTAGTTGTCCACATATTCTAAGTCAGAACCGTCCAGAGTAGAGGTCGACCGATTATGATTTTTCAATGCCGATACCGATTATTGGAGGGTCAAAAAAAAAAGCCGCTACCGATTAATCGGCCGATTTATAAAAATACATTTTTTTAAGAAAAAACTTTTTTTTTTAAATGGTATTTGTAATCATGACAATTACAACAATACTGAATTAACACTTATTAAACTGAATATAATTCATCAATAAAATCAATTTAGCCTCAAGTAGATAATGAAACATGTTCAATTTGGTTTAAATAATGCAAAAACAAAGTGTTGGAGAAGAATGTAAAAGTGCAATATGTGCTATGTAAGAGAGCTAACGTTTCAGTTCCTTGCTCAGAACATGAGAACATATGAAAGTTGGTGGTTCCTTTTAACATGAGTCTTCAATATTCCCAGGTAAGAAGTTTTAGGTTGTAGTTATTATAGGACTATTTCCCTCTATACTATTTGTATTTCATTAACCTTTGACTATTGGATGTTCTTATAGGCACTTTAGTATTGCCAGTGTAACAGTATAGCTTCCGTCCCTCTCCTCGCTCCTCCCTGGGCTCGAACCAGCAACACAACGACAACAGCCACCCCATCGAAGCAGCGTTACCAATGCAGAGCAAGGGGAACAACCACTCCAAGGCTCAGAGCGAGTGAAGTTTGAAATGCTATTAGCGCGCGCTAACTAGCCAGCCATTTCACTTCGGTCACACCAGCCTCATCTCGGGAGTTGATAGGTTTGAAGTCATAAACAGCGCAATGCTTGACGCACATCGAAGAGCTGCTGGCAAAATGCACAAAAGTGCTGTTTGAATGAATGTTTACGCGCCTGCTTCTGCCTACCACCGCTCAGTCAGATACTTAGATACTTGTATGCTTGTATGCTCAGTCAGATTATATGTAACACAGGACACACTTGATAATATCTAGTAATATCATCCACCATGTGTAGTTAACTAGTGATTATGATTGATTGTTTTTTGTAAGATAAGTTTAATGCTAGCTAGCAACTTACCTTGTCTTACTGCATTTGCGTAATAGGCAGTCATTATTGCGTTGGACTAGTTAACTTTAAGGTTGCAAGATTGGATCCCCCGAGCTGACAAGGTGAAAATCTGTCTTTCTGCCCCTGTACGAGGCAGTTAACCCATCATTCATAGGCCGTAATTGAAAATAAGAATGTGTTCTTAACTGACTTGCCTAGTTAAATAAAGATTAAATAAAGGTGTACATTTTTTATTTATTTTTTATCTGCGCCCAAAATACCGACTTCCGATCGTTATGAAAACTCGGACCTAATTAATCGGCCATTCCGATTAATCTGTTGACCTCTAGTCCAGAGTAGTGATGCTGGACGGGCGGGCATGTGTGGGCAGCGATCGGTTAAAGAGCATGCATTCAGTTTTACTTGCATTTAAGAGCAGTTGGAGGCCACGGAAGGAGAGTTGTATGACGTTGAAGCTCGTCTGGAGGTTAGTTAACACAGCGTCCAAAGAAGGGCCAGATGTATCGAGAATGGTGTTGTCTGCGTAGAGGTGGATCAGAGAATCACCATTAGCAAGAACTACATCATTCATATATACAGAGAAGAGAGTCTGCCCGAGAATTGAACCGTGTGGCACTCCCATAGAGACTGCCAGAGGTCCGGACAACAGGCTCACTGATTTGACACACTGAACTCTGTCTGAGAAGTAGATGGTGAACCAGGTGAAGAATCCAGAAATCAAGGGTGTTGAGTGTGCTGATAAGAATGTGGTGATTAACGAAAGCCTTGGCCAGGTCGCTGAATACGGTTGCACAGTAATGTCTCTTATTGATGGCGGTTATGATATCATTTAGGACCTTGAGCGTGGCTGAGGTGCACCCATGACCAGATCTGAAACCAGATTGCATAGTGGAGAAGGTACGATGGGATTGGAAATGGTCGGTAATGAGTAGGTGTCCAAACTTTTGACTGGTACTGTACATGAAAAGCACATGCACACAGCACACGTACATATACATGAAAACAACATGCACACGTACATATACATGAAAACAACATGCGCACAGCACATGTACATATACATGAAAACAACATGCACACGTACATATACATGAAAACAACATGCACACGTACATATACATGAAAACAACATGCGCACAGCACATGTACATATACATGAAAACAACATGCACACAGCACACATACATATACTTGAAAACAACATGCACACATACATATACATTAAAACAACATGCGCACAGCACACGTACATATACATGAAAACAACATGCACACAGCACATGTACATATACATGAAAACAACATGCACACAGCACATGTACATATACATGAAAACAACATGCACACAGCACACGTACATATACTTGAAAACAACATGCACACATACATATACATTAAAACAACATGCGCACAGCACATGTACATATACATGAAAACAACATGCACACAGCACACATACATATACTTGAAAACAACATGCACACGTACATATACATGAAAACAACATGCACACATACATATACATGAAAACAACATGCGCACAGCACACGTACATATACATTAAAACAACATGGCACAGCACACATACATATACATGAAAACAACATGCGCACAGCACACGTACATATACATGAAAACAACATGTGCACAGCACACGTACATATACATTAAAACAACATGCGCACAGCACACGTACATATACATGAAAACAACATACACACAGCACACAAATCAACTCTTACACTCATGAATAGAGAGACCTTCACACTGACTAAGACAAGTGACAAGATAATTGCACATCCATAATAGACTATGCAGCACCATTAACCTTGGTGGCTTTGACAGACAGAAAAATAAGGACCTTTTGCTTGGTTTGTTTGTTACAAGGGTGTGTTTTGTTGGCTGGGTATAGGTGAAATCCAGGGGCATACATGTTCAATTAGGGCACACAGTAAACCCCACGGAAGTGTTTCTTATTGGACAAATACAGATGGTACCTCCCTGTTTCTTCATGTTTTCTGCCTACTGACCACAACACAATATCCCCCCCCCCTCCTCTCTTCTCCCTAGTTCCATGCCATGGACACCTTGGATAAGACGGGTTATGACATGACGCGGGCCATCGCAGCCCTGGTTCCCCAGGGAGGACCTATTCTCTGCCGGGACGAGATGGAGGAGTGGAGCGCCTCCGAGGCCAACCTGTTTGAAGAGGCCCTGGAGAAATACGGAAAAGACTTCACAGACATACAACAGGACTTTGTGAGTACAGACGGACAACGGACAGACAGACATACAACAGGACTTTGTGAGTACAGACGGACAACGGACAGACAGACATACAACAGGACTTTGTGAGTACAGACGGACAACGGGCAGACAGACATACAACAGGACTTTGTGAGTACAGACGGACAACGGACAGACAGGCATACAACAGGACTTTGTGAGTACAGACGGACAACGGGCAGACAGACATACAACAGGACTTTGTGAGTACAGACGGACAACGGACAGACAGACATACAACAGGACTTTGTGAGTACAGACGGACAACGGACAGACAGACATACAACAGGACTTTGTGAGTACAGACGGACAACGGGCAGACAGACATACAACAGGACTTTGTGAGTACAGACGGACAACGGGCAGACAGACATACAACAGGACTTTGTGAGTACAGACGGACAACGGGCAGACAGACATACAACAGGACTTTGTGAGTACAGACGGACAACGGGCAGACAGACATACAACAGGACTTTGTGAGTACAGACGGACAACGGGCAGACAGACATACAACAGGACTTTGTGAGTACAGACGGACAACGGGCAGACAGACATACAACAGGACTTTGTGAGTACAGACGGACAGACAGACATACAACAGGACTTTGTGAGTACAGACAGACAACGGGCAGACAGACAGACAGGTACTGTTCTGCTGCCTTGGCTTGGACTACCCTCCACAAGGAAACTCTGATGTGCATATCACCAAATCGTCAGGGGAATTGTCGGGCTACAGCTTGCCAGCCTGGTCCACCACTAGGGACAAATCAGATTGCATTATTTATTTTTAGAACTACTCTCACAAATGTAAAGGAAACGATGCTTAGACTGAGAGGACCTGTTAAAGGCTCATAATAATGTAACTATTGGTGAGACTCAACTCAGAGATGATCAGGCAGGCATCTATTGAGTGCAGAAAAGATAATACTGCATGTCTACTCCAGCCATAGATATAAATAGTGTATGGCTATATTTCTCTCAGCCATAGATATAAATAGTGTATGGCTATATTTCTCTCAGCCATAGATATAAATAGTGTATGGCTATATTTCTCTCAGCCATAGATATAAATAGTGTATGGCTATATTTCTCTCAGCCATAGATACAGTTGAAGTCGGATGTTTACATACACCTTAGCCAAATACATTTAAACTCAGTTTTTCACAATTCCTGACTTTTAATCCTAGTAAAAATTCCCTGTCTAAGGTCTGTTAAGATCACCACTTTATTTTAAGAATGTGAAATGTCAGAATAATAGTAGAGTGATTTATTTCAGCTTTTATTTCTTTCACCACATTCCCAGTGGGTCAGAAGTTTACATACACTCAATTAGTATTTGGTAACATTGCCTTTAAATTGTTGAACTTGGGTCAAACGGTTCGGGTAACCTTCCACAAGCTTCTCACAATAAGTTGGGGGAATTTTGGCCCATTCCTAATGACAGAGCTGGTGTAACTGAGTCAGGTTGTAGGCCTCCTTGCTTGCACACGCTTTTTCAGTTCTGCCCACAAATTTCCTACAGGATTGAGGTCAGGGCATTGTGATGGCCACTCCAATACCTTGACTTTGTTGTCCTTAAGCCATTTTGCCACACACTTTGAAAGTATGTTTGGGGTCATTGTCAATTTGGAAGAGCCATTTGTGACCAAGCTTTAACTTCCTGACTGATGTCTTGAGATGTTGCTTCAATATATCCACGTAATTGTCCTCCCTCATGATGCCATCTATTTTGTGAAGTGCACCAGTCCCTCCTGCAGCAAAGCACGCCCACAACATGATGCTGCCACCCCCGTGCTTCACGGTTGGGATGGTGTTCTTCAGCTTGCAAGCCTCCCCCTTTTTCCTCCAAACATAACAATGGTCATTATGGCCAAACAGTCCTATTTTTGTTTCATCAGACCAGAGGACATTTCTCCAAAAAGTATGATCTTTGTCCCCATGTGCAGTTGCAAACCGTAGTCTGGCTTTTTTATGGCGGTTTTTGAACAGTGGCTTCTTTCTTACTGAGTGGCCTTTCAGGTTATGTCGATATAGGACTCGTTTTACTGTGGATATAGATACTTTTGCACCTGTTTCCTCCAGCATCTTCACAAGGTCCTTTGCTGCTGTTCTGGGATTTGCACTTTTCGCATCAAAGTACATCCATCTCTAGGAGACAGAACGTGTCTCCTTCCTGAGCAGTATGACGACTGCGTGATCCCATGGTGTTTATACTTGCGTACTATTGTTTGTACAGATGAACGTGGTACCTTCAGGCGTTTGGAAATTGCTCCCAAGGATGAACCAGACTTGTGGAGGTCTACAAAAAAAAATCTGATTTTCTTTTGCTTTTCCAATGATGTCAAGCAAAGAGGCACTGAGTTTGAAGTTAGGCCTTGAAACACATCCACAGGTACACATCCAATTGACTCAAACGATGTCAGTTAGCCTATCAGAAGCATTATAAGTGAAATAATCTGTCTGTAAACGGTTGTTGGAAAAATTACTTGTGTCACGCACAAAGTAGATGTCCTAACCGACTTGCCACAACTATAGTTTGTTAACAAGAAATTTGTGGAGTGGTTGAAAAACGAGTTTTAAAGACTCCAACCTAAATGTATGTAAACTTCCGACTTCAACTGTACAGTCGTGGCCAAAGGTTTTGAGAATGACAGAAATATTAATTTTCACAAAGTTTGCTGCTTCAGTGTCTTTAGATATTTTTGTCAGATGTTACTATGGAATACTGAAGTATAATTACAAGCATGTTATAAGTGTCAAATGGTCTCAGGATGCTTTACTGTTGGCATGACACAGGACTGATGGTCACGCTTTTTTCTGGATGCCCCAAACAATCGGAAATGGGATTCATCAGGGACAATTACTTTAATCTAGTCCTCAGCAATCCAATCCCTGTACCTTTTGCAGAATATCAGTTTGTCCCCGATGTTTTTCCTGGAGAGAAGTGGCTTCTTTGCTGCCCTTCTTGACACCAGGCCATCCTCCAAAAGTCTTTGCCTCACTGTGCGTGCAGATGCACTCACACCTGCCTGCTGCCATTCCTGAGCAAGCTCTGTACTGGTGGTGCCCTGATCCCACAGCTGAATAAACTTTAGGAGACGGTCCTAGCGCTTGACTTTCTTGGACGCCCTGAAGCCTTCTTCACAACAATTGAACCCCTCTTACTTGAAGTTCTTGATGATCCGATAAATGGTTGATTTCAGTGCAATCTTACTGGCAGCAATATCATTGCCTGTGAAGCCCTTTTTGTGCAAAGCAATGATGACGGCACATGTTTTCTTGCAGGTAACCATGGCTGACAGAGGAAGAACAATGATTCCAAGCACCATCCTCCTTTTGAAGCTTCCAGTCTGTTATTCGAACTCAATCAGCATGACAGAGTGATCTCCAGCCTTGTCCTCGTCAACACTCACACCTGTGTTAACGAGAGAATCACTGACATGATGTAGAAGCCTCATTCAAGTTTCTAAAGACGGTTGAAATCTAGTGGAAGCCCTAGGAAGTGCAACTTCATCCATATTCCACTGTGAATTCAATAGGGGCTGGGTTTAAAATCAACCAACCTCAGATTTCTCACTTCCTGTTTGGATTTCCTCTCAGGTTTTTGCCTGCCATATGAGTTCTGTTATACTCACAGACATCATTCAAACAGTTTTAGAAACGTCATAGTTTTTTCTATCCAATACTAATAATACAACTGGGACTGAGGAGCAGGCAGTTTACTCTGGGCACCTCTGCGTACCTTTCATCCAAGCTACTCAATACTGCCCCTACAGCCATAAGAAGTTACATTTAAAAAATACTCATCAATCTACACACAATATGCCAAAATGACAAGGCAAAAACAGGTTTTTAGAAATATTTGCAAATGTATTGAAAATTAAAAACAGAAATACCTTATTTACATAAGTATTCAGACCCTTTGCTATGAGACTCAAAATTAAGCTCAGGTGCATAATGTTTCCATTGATCATCCTTGATGTTTCTACAACTTGATTGGAGTCCATCTGTGGTAAATTCAATTGATTGGACATGATTTGGAACGGCACACACCTGTCTAGATAAGGTTCCACAGTTGTCAGAGCAAAAACCAAGAAGGAATTGTCCGTAGAGCTCCAAGACATGATTGTGTCGAGGCACAGATCTGGGGAAGGGTACCAAAACATTTCTGCAGCATTGAAGGTCCCCAAGAACACAGTGTCCTCCATCATTCTGAAATGGAAGAGGTTTGGAACCACTAAGACTCTTTCTTTCTAGAGCTGGCTGCCCGGGCCAAGCTGAGCAATTGGGGGAGAAGGTCCTTCGTCAGGGAGGTGAGGTGAGCAAGATCCCAATGATCACTCTGATAGAGCTCCAGAGTTCCTCTGTGGAGATGGGAGAACATTTCAGAAGGACAACCATCTCTGCAGCAATCCATCAATCAGGCCTTTATGGTAAAGAAGCCAGACGAAAGCCACTCCTCAGTAAAAGGCACATGACAGGCCACTTGGTGTTTGCAAAAAGGCACCTAAAGGACTCATACCACGAGAAACAAGATTCTCTGGTCTGATGAAACCAAGAAATACAGTTCTCTGTCGTCACCAAAAAATACAGTTTTATATCTTTATGTTTGAAGCCTGAAATGTGGCAAAAGGTCGCAATGTTCAAGGGGGCCGAATACTTTCGCAAGGCACTGTATATCAGCAGCCCATGATAGTTGTTGCACCTTTAGATCTCCCCTCTTTCTACATTTCTAACGGATACTATTCCATCTCTGTCCAAGAAACCGCTCACATGTGCGGTGAGCATTTTCTAACATTTGCACGTAGGCCTACCACAGTTTGCACATTGCTGCCCATAAAATGTCAAGAAATAATAGTTGCTCAACTTGTTAAGCAATCTGATCTGTTCCATCAGCCTTGTTAAACTCAACTACACTACTATGATACCTATCATGGGGATTAAAAAGTGAGTATACACAATGCCCACTGAAACACAAGGGGTATACGGTGTATACCCTCCACCACTAAATATATCTCTCTCAGCCATAGAGATAGATACTGTATGGTCATATCTCTCTCAGCCATAGAGATAGATACTGTATGGTCATATCTCTCTCAGCCATAGAGATATATACTGTATGGTCATATCTCTCTTAGCCATAGAGATGGATACTGTATGGTCATATCTCTCTCAGCCATAGAGATAGATACTGTATGGTCATATCTCTCTTAGCCATAGAGATATATACTGTATGGTCATATCTCTCTCAGCCATAGAGATATATACTGTATGGTCATATCTCTCTCAGCCATAGAGATATATACTGTATGGTCATATCTCTCTCAGCCATAGAGATAGATACTGTATGGTCATATCTCTCTTAGCCATAGAGATAGATACTGTATGGTCATATCTCTCTCAGCCATAGAGATATGTACTGTATGGTCATATCTCTCTCAGCCATAGAGATATGTACTGTATGGTCATATCTCTCTCAGCCATAGAGATAGATACTGTATGGTCATATCTCTCTCAGCCATAGAGATAGATACTGTATGGTCATATCTCTCTCAGCCATAGAGATAGATACTGTATGGTCATATCTCTCTCAGCCATAGAGATAGATACTGTATGGTCATATCTCTCTTAGCCATAGAGATATATACTGTATGGTCATATCTCTCTCAGCCATAGAGATATATACTGTATGGTCATATCTCTCTCAGCCATAGAGATAGATACTGTATGGTCATATCTCTCTTAGCCATAGAGATATATACTGTATGGTCATATCTCTCTCAGCCATAGAGATATATACTGTATGGTCATATCTCTCTCAGCCATAGAGATAGATACTGTATGGTCATATCTCTCTCAGCCATAGAGATATGTACTGTATGGTCATATCTCTCTCAGCCATAGAGATAGATACTGTATGGTCATATCTCTCTCAGCCATAGAGATAGATACTGTATGGTCATATCTCTTAGCCATAGAGATAGATATTGTATGGTCATATCTCTCTCAGCCATAGAGATAGATACTGTATGGTCATATCTCTCTTAGCCATAGAGATATATACTGTATGGTCATATCTCTCTCAGCCATAGAGATAGATACTGTATGGTCATATCTCTCTTAGCCATAGAGATATATACTGTATGGTCATATCTCTCAGCCATAGAGATAGATACTGTATGGTCATATCTCTCTCAGCCATAGAGATAGATACTGTATGGTCATATCTCTCTCAGCCATAGAGATAGATACTGTATGGTTATATCTCTCAGCCATAGAGATGCACTATATATACAAATGTATGTGGACACCCATTCAAATTAGTGGATTTGACTATTTCAGACACAGCCGTTGCTAGCAGGTATATAAAATCAAGCACACAGCCATGCAATCTCCGTAGAAAAACATTGGCGGTAGAATGGCCTTACAGAAGAGCTCAGTGACCTTCAACGTGGCACCGTCATAGGGTGCCACATTTTCAAGTCAGTTCGGAAAATTTCAGCCCTGCTTGAGCTGCCCTGGTCAACTGTAAGTGCTGTTATTGTGAAGTGAAAACGTCTAGGATCAACAACGGCTCAGTTGCGAAGTGGTAGACCACACAAGCTCACAGAATGGGGCCACCAAGTTCTGAAGTGCGTAGTGTGTAAAAAACATTATCTCCTTTGTTGCAACACTCACTGCCGAATTCCTCTGGAAGCAACGTCAGCACAAGAACTGTTCGTCGGGAGCTTCATGGAATGGGTTTCCATGGCTGAGCAGCCGCACACAAGCCTAAGATGACCATGAGCAATGCCAAGCGTCGTCTGGAGTGGTGTAAAGCTTGCTGCTATTGGACTCTGGAACAGTTGAAACGCGTTCTCTGGAGTGATGAATCGCGCTTCACCATTTTGCAGTCCGACGGACCAGTCTGGGTTTAGCGAATGCCAGGGGAACGCTACCTGCCCAAATGCGTAGTGCCAACTGTGAAGTTTGGTGGAGGAATAATAGTCTGTTTTTTTTTCATGGTTTAGGCTAGGCCCCTTCGTTTCAGGGAAGGGAAATCTTAACGCTACAACATACAATGACATTCTAGACAATTCTGTGCTTCGAACTTTGTGGCAAAAGTTTAGGAAGGCCCTTTCCTGTTTCAGCATGACAATGCCCCTGTGCACAAAGCAAGATCCACACAGAAATGGTTGGTCGAGATCAGTGTGGAAGAACTTTCTTCAACCCCATCGAACACCTTTGGGATGAATTGGAGCGCCGACTGTGAGCCAGACCTAATCGCCCAACATCAGTGCCCGACCTCACTAATGCTCTTGTGGCTGATGGAAGCAAGTCCCTGCAGCATTGTTCCAACATCTAGTGGAAAGCCTTCCCAGAAGAGTGGAGGCTGTTATTGCAGCGAAGGGGGAGCAACTCCATATTAATGCCCATGATTTAGGATGACATGTTTTATTTAAATAGGCAAGTCAGTTAAGAACAAATGACGGCCTACCCTGGCCAAATCCGGACAACGCTGGGCCAATTTTACGCCGCCCTATGGGATTCCCAATCACGGCCGGATGTGATGCAGCCTGGATTCGAAAACCAGGGATTGCAGTGATGCCTCTTGCACTGAGATGCAGTGCCTTAGACCGCTGCGCCACTCTGGAAGTAGATGTTTGACGAGCAGGTGTCCACATACTATTGGTCATGTAGTGTATCTCTCTCAGCCATAGAGATAGATACAACTGGCTGAGAAATATATAGCCATACAGTATCTATGCTGCCGTTACCGTGAGAGGAAGGAATACATTAGGGTTCTGCTGTTTTTACACTGTGTCTCACTCTGCCACCTGGTGGTCAGTTACAGTCAGTGTAGTTCTCTGTTCTACCCAAGCCCAGAGTCACAGCAAACCACGTGTTGCCATTAGGGGTGCGGCCTGCCAGCTCTGGTATTCTGACAATTCAGTTACCTCTTTGAAACTTTTTAAAGAGAGCGGTCTTAATTCAACTGTAAAATATCACTTTACAAAGATTGTATTGAATAGAAAAAATGTAGATGTGGCTTTTTTTTTTTAAATGTATTTTTTTATTTAACCAGGCAAGGCAGTTAAGAACATATTCTTATTTTCAATGACGGCCTGGGAACAGTGGGTTAACTGCCTGTTCAGGGGCAGAACGACAGATTTGTACCTTGTCAGCTCGGGGGTTTGAACTCACAACCTTGCGGTTACTAGTCCAACGCTCTAACCACTAGGCTACGCTTCCGCCCCAAAGCATGATGACTAAGATGTTATGCTGAGAATGTTGTCTCTCTTGTTTTCTCCTGCAGCTGCCCTGGAAGTCCCTGACCAGTATCATAGAGTATTACTACATGTGGAAGACCACAGACAGATACGTACAGCAGAAACGGTTAAAAGCAGCAGAGGCAGAGAGCAAGTTGAAGCAAGTCTACATCCCCAACTAGTGAGTATCTACAGACTGAGACAACAGGTCCTAATGAGCTCTTCCCAAACCCCCAACGTTAACTCTTATGAAGTCTGCAGGTCGGAAGGCTCTGTATGGACATAAGCCATGTAGTGATGGAGCTTCCACCATATTGCTTATACTTTACAGGGAGCAAAATGGGACTGGCTGCAGTATGTTGCATTTCTGAGACTCTGATCCTCTGCCCTCTTCCTCATAGCAACAAACCCAACCCCAACCAGCTGAGTGCTAACAGTGTGAAGCCTGGCATTGTGGGAGGCCTAGTGAACGGCTCCGGGGCTGCAGCTGGAGCCACAGTCGGAGCTGTGGGTGTCCCCGGGGTGCTACCAGTGCCCCCAGGACAGACCCCAGGACTGGGCCGTGCTTGTGAGAGCTGCTACAGTGAGTACCACTCCCCTCCACCCACACTCAGTGTTTTTGCTTCATTTAGACCGCATGGAAATGAGTGATTCATTCCATACTGTAGTAAGGCTCCAAACCATTGCCTCTATGGCTCTCCTTTAACAATGGAGTGAGTTAGAGAGAGTGCGTGAGAGCGAGCGAGTGAGTGAGCTCAGTGTAATCTAGTCAGAGCTATTTTAGTGTTAATTAATTCAGTCTTAAATGATTAAAGAATGTCACTAACTCTGTGTGTGTGTGCACGTGTCTCTGCGTATGTGTCTGTCTGTGTGTGTGTGTGTCTGTCCCCATGTGTCTCTGTCTCTCTCTGTGTGTGTAGTCATCAGTTCGTATCAGTGGTACTCGTGGGGTCCCCCCAACATGCAGTGTCGTCTATGTGCCTCCTGCTGGACCTACTGGAAGAAGTATGGAGGACTGAAGATGCCAACAAGACTGGAAGGAGAAAGGCCTGGACCCAACCGCAACAACATGGTAAACAACATCTAAACAACACAAACTGAGATCATGATTAGGATGAGAAGGTTTTCCCAAGTAATGTAAACTGAGCAGGAGAAACTCCTGGCCCTCCTTAATGTCAACCTACAACTCTTTGTGTTGGACTCCTCTTGTCTGATTGTCCATTCTCTAACTCTCTCTTCTTCCTCCTCCTCTCCATGTCCCTCTCACTCTGTCTCTCTGGCTTCTCTCTCCCACCCCTCTCCTCTCCCTCTCACTCTGTCTCTCTGGCTTCTCCCTCCCACCCCTCTCCTCTCCCTCTCACTCTGTCTCTCTGGCTTCTCTCTCCCATCCCCCTCACTCTGTCTCTCTGGCTTCTCTCTCCCACCCCCCTCCCCTCCTATCCAGTCTCCCCACGGGGTTCCAATGCGTCACAGTGGGAGCCCCAAGTTTGCTGTAAAGACGAAACAGGCCTTCTACCTGATGACCACTCAGGTGACGCGCGCCGCCCGACGGGTCTGTCAGGACATCATCAGACCACGCTTCCTCGCCAGGCACCCCTACCTCCCCCTCAACACAGCCCAAATCAAACAGGAATGTGAGTAACATACTACACCTCTACCTCCACCCCTATCCTCCACTCCTATCCTCCGCTCCTCCACTCCTATCCTCTGCTCCTCTACTCCTATCCTCCGCTCCTCCACTCCTAACCTCTGCTCCTCCACCCCTATCCTCCACTCCTATCCTCCTATCCTCTGCTCCTCCACCCCTATCCTCCGCTCCTCCACCCCATCCTCCACCCCATCCTCCACTCCTATCCTCTGCTCCTCTACTCCTATCCTCCACTCCTCCACTCCCTATCCTAACCTCTGCTCCTCCACCCCTATCCTCCGCTCCTCCACCCCTATCCTCCACCCCTATCCTCCACTCCTATCCTCCACTTCTATCCTCCACTCCTATCCTCCGCTCCTCCACTCCTAACCTCTGCTCCTCCACCCCTATCCTCCACTCCTATCCTCCTATCCTCTGCTCCTCCACCCCTATCCTCTGCTCCTCCACCCCATCCTCCACTCCTATCCTCTGCTCCTCTACTCCTATCCTCCGCTCCTCCACTCCTAACCTCTGCTCCTCCACCCCTATCCTCCGCTCCTCCACCCCTATCCTCCACTTCTATCCTCCACTCCTATCCTCCACTTCTATCCTCCACTCCTATCCTCTGCTCCTCTACTCCTATCCTCCGCTCCTCCACTCCTAACCTCTGCTCCTCCACCCCTATCCTCCGCTCCTCCACCCCTATCCTCCACCCCTATCCTCCACCCCTATCCTCCCCTATCCTCCACCCCTATCCTCCACTCCTATCCTCCACTCCTATCCTCCGCTCCGCTCCTCCACTCCTATCCTCCTATCCTCTGCTCCTCCACTCCTATCCTCCACTCCTATCCTCCGCTCCTCCACTCCTATCCTCCACTCCTATCCTCAGCTCCTCCACTCCTATCCTCCACTTCTATCCTCCACCCCTATCCTCCACTCCTATCCTCCACTCCTATCCTCCACCTATCCTCCACCCCTATCCTCCACTCCTATCCTCCGCTCCTCCACTCCTATCCTCCGCTCCGCTCCTCCACTCCTATCCTCCTATCCTCTGCTCCTCCACCCATATCCTCCACCCCTATCCTCCACCCCTATTGTCGAATCCTCCACGCCTATCCTCCACAAAAAAAATCCACCTTTACCTTCCCTTCCCTCTCCACTCCTACCTCCCACTCAACACAGGTCAAATCAAGGCCTATTGAGAGTAGACCTGGGTCCTGTTCATTAAAGCACCACACAAAGGAGACCGAGTAAAACAGGGAGAGACTGTAATTGTCCAATAAGAAATGCCATTTTCCTTTTCTGTTGTATTTTTTATTTTTTTAAAGGTCTTATGTAACAGCTACACATACTAACCCTGTGCTGTGGTGTTTGCCAGGTGCACTGCGGTTGCCAGACGAGCCCAAAAAGCCATTGCCGTTGAAGCCGGTTGACAGGAAGCCTCTGGAGTCAGTGGTCCGATATCTTGGTGGGAATCTCATTCTCACCCATCTATAGAGAAGTCTCTAATTTTCAGTCTGCTAAATGGCATATTTTAAATATAATAGTCTGTTTTAGCCAGTGTTGATTTGAAATTCAGAACTTTGCTGATTAAACTCAAACATCTCTCCCTCCCTCCCTCCCTCCCTCCCTCCCCTCCCTCCCCCTCCCTCCCTCCCTCCCTCCCTCCCTCCCTCCCTCCCTCCCTCCCCCTCCCTCCCCCTCCCTCCCTCCCTCCCTCCCTCCCTCCCTCCCCTCCCTCTCTCTCTCTCTCTCTCTCTCTGTCTCTGTCTCTCTCTGTCTCTCTCTCCCTCCCTCTCTCCATGGCCAGAGGCCCACCCGTGCCCACCCAAACCTGACCTCCCGCGCGGCCAGACCGTAACCACGGGCAGCCTGACACCCATCAAGTCGACGCCTAACATCCTCAACAACGGATCACCCACCATCCTGGGAAAACGCACCTACGAGCAGCACAACGGCATGGACGGTGAGAGACCGAGGAGAGGGTCAGAGGTAGAGAGGGGCTGGAGGAGGATGACGTAGATGGAAGACATTGTGGTCATGGCTAAGGCTGTTGCGATGACCATATTCCCGCCACACCGGCGGTCACGAGTCATGAAGGCAGTCAAATTCCACATGACCGTTTAATCACGGTAATTAGGCTTCTCCAAGCTCTGATGCTGCTGCTGGTCTTTAGTAGCCTACCAAACTTAATAACTGTCTGGTACTCAGCACTCTATTGTCCCTCTAATCATTCTGACATCAATGCAAAAGTTTTCGAAAATCTAATCAAACACTTCATGAGAGCCCATGAGCTCATGTTGCGCCACATTTCTATAGGCTATGCAATTGTGGCAGAAAACAGAGTGATGGCCTCTATTAAAAAGAGGAGGATCCTATCAGCTTTCTATAGGTTAGGCCTACTATCTTTATTTCTCAACTTTCCTGATGTTAAGCACATTGCTTCTCTTTACAACAGGAGTATAGCCTACCTGGCTGGCATGAAAATAAACCACAGGGAAAAACAGCCTCCATTGGCTATTTATGTGCATAGATGAAAAGTATTTTTTCCAGCTGTCCCTGTTTCGATACAGGTACGTGATTATGGTCAATTCTAAATCATAACAAATGTCACACATATATTATTTAGTATATGTAAAGACAAGATTAAATCAAGACTAGTGTGATGGGTGACAATATTGTCCTATCACTTGTGAATGATGCCCAGCATAAGAAACAATACCTTTTTTTGTGTGACTTTTTCTAATCATAGTCTCACACCTCATGTAGCGTAATCCATAGGCCTATATGTTTTAAAAAGGTTTGTATCACAACTAAAGTGGCCAAATAACTTCTTAAAATGAAGCACATTAATCTTCTTTACAAGGGGTGTAGAGCCTAACTGGCATACTGTATGCAGTGTGAGAGTTTTACGTTTGGTGAATATCATTTTCACCATAAAATGCACCTTAATAATAAAGAATTACATGGATAATTGCACGTGCGGTCACTTTTGATGATGGTGTTTTCGGGTTAATGCAACATTTGTACATGTGTGCATTGCTGCGCTTATAATGTGATGAAATAGCCTAATGGTTGATCAACATTTTAAGCTAATGGTTCTGATCTGTTTGCGTCAGCCACATTGCGTAAAAAAGTTTTTGTTGATGCTAGTGGTTGTAGTAATTTGGGATCTATCGCATCCCACAACTGCCCTAGACTGTTTGGAATATTTAATTAAATTACATTAAAGTTTAAGGGGCTTTATTAAATTGCGTTATTTCTTGCATAGCATAGGTCAAATTCTGTACTATGGTGATAGTAGATTGACATAGGCTAGTTCTTTTCCTGTTCGTTAGGCCTACTCATCTTGTTGGCTGACGAAAAGTAAATGTGGACAGCTCATCCAATATCTTCAATATGCACCTGGGAATTGGATAAGGACATGCACAGTTGCGTCCCCGATGTGTCTGTCTTGTAGCCTGTGAGAAAGACCTGATCACGTGACGGAGAGCCATGAGAGACGCTTCGGATTGCGCATCACACTCAGGGAGAAGGCAATAGGCATGGATTTTTTAGGGTGCATTACTGCCACAAAGGGGATGCCGCCGGGAAATTCAAGACATTATCAAGTGCTTGTCAAATTATGAATGAGAGACTATTGGAGTGTGTACAGCCTGCACAAAAAAAACAGGCAGAGCTCATGCCTTTCAAGCAACTAATCATCATTAGTCTCATCATGCAGTCTTACAATGTATTAAACATCCAAACATATGTGACCTGATTCAGGAAACTAGGCATTTGTCGCAAGTCGCTATGATTGGCTGAGATAATGAGTGGGCTGGACATCCCGAAAGCGGCGTTCAGCTTGGTCTGCCATAGAAGCTGGTCAGTCTGTGTTGGTAATCCTGTCGAACACAGCTTTTAAAAAAATGTATTGTGTAATGGAGCTGCATAAGTGTGGCTGTCCACTTTCTGGAGGGTCAAGTTTTGAAATCAGTGGAATTAGAGTATGATAGCTAATGAGATGGAGGAAACACCTGTCTCTGGATTTCATCTTCAAACCGTGGCATGGCATTCCTGACAGGGAGACCCGTCCATGCACAATGATGTATACAGGTAAGATAGTCTAGCGTTAGCTAGCTAACGTTACCTTTTCAGATATTACACGTTTTGTAATTTTGACAGAAAGTTGTTTCAAGCTAACATTAGCTGGCAGGCTCCCTAGCTGACAATATTATTAGTTTCCCAGAGCCGTATGCTGTTCTAGTTAGAGACTAATGTTAGCTAGCTAACATTGAATATGGTTGGTTAGCTCCCAGAACTGTGGCGTTGTTGGCACTGTTTATTGTTTCACTAGCTAACGTTGGCTGGCTGGCTCGTTAGCTAACGTTAAGTGACGTGTGTACAAAACTCGTTGAATATGGCCGGTGTCCGTAAACTTCTGCAAAAAAAGCGTAATGAAATTGTTGACAGCAGAGCTGGTTAGGCTGTTTTCATGTTATCCAGAGGTAAACAAGTCATCGGCCAGAGCGTCACTTAGAGAGCGAAACGAGATGGGTGGGGCTAAAGGTTAGGGTGAGGGTGTGAACAATGCTGAATAGGTGTAGATGGCTCTTTAGCAGAACATTCAAAGGCGATTTTCTCAAAAGTGAGTTTACAGTTTGATCAACTTTCAAATCAGAATTACTTTCCCATTGTTCTTCAAATACAGTGTATTATATACCATTTTGTAGCTCTGAGTCTCTACTTTTATATAATGTAAAAAACACAATTTCATAAGACCGAATCCAGGTGGTGAGTTACATATAGCTCAACGTTTGTAGAACAATTAAAGTTACATTAATAACTCTAAATTAAGCATATAGGAGTACTTATTAGAGGTCGACCGATTAATCGGAATGGACGATTAATTAGGGCCGGTTTCAAGTTTTCATAACTTCATAACTCCCTACCACTGAGGAAGTACAGCTCCCGCTCAGCCCAGTCAAAACTGTTCGCTGCTCTGGCCCCCCAATGGTGGAACAAACTCCCTCACGACGCCAGGACAGCTGAGTCAATCACCACCTTCCGGAGACACCTGAAACCCCACCGCTTTAAGGAATACCTAGGATAGGATAAGTAATCCCTCTCACCCCCCCCCCCCCCCTTTAAGATTTAGATGCACTATTGTAAAGTGACTGTTCCACTGGATGTCATAAGGTGAATGCACCAATTTGTAAGTCGCTCTGAATAAGAGCGTCTGCTAAATGTAATGTAAATGTAATAACAATCGGAAATCTGTATTTTTGGACACCGATTTGGCCGATTTAAAACAAAAAAAGTATTATTTGTTTTACACCTTTATTTAACTAGGCAAGTCAGTTAAAGAACACATAATGTTTTTCAATGACGGCCTAGGAACGGTGGGTTAATGACCTAAGGCTCATATTTCTGTGTTTTATTATGTTATAATTAAGTCTATGATTTGATAGAGCAGTCTGACTGAGAGATGGTAGGCACCAGCAGGCTCGTAAGCATTCATTCAAACAGCACTTTCATGTGTTTTGCCAGCAGCTCTTCGCAATGCTTCAAGCATTGCGCTGTTTATGACTTCAAGCCTATCAACTCCCGGATTAGGCTGGCACATATTGCACTTTTACTTTCTTCTTCAACACTTTGTTTTTGCATTATTTAAACCAAATTGAACATGTTTCATTATTTATTTGAGGCTAAATTGATTTTATTGATGTATTATATTAAGTTAAAATAAGTGTTCATTCAGTAATTGTTGTAATTGTCATTTTTACAAATACATTTAAAAAATTGTCTGATTAATCGGCATTGGCTTGGAAAAATTATAATCGGTCGACCTCTAGTACTTATTTCTTTGTTAACCGCTCAACACAATAGCCGCATGTACGTACTCCCTCAGATCATTTGTAGAAAATATTTACATTTATTCTGCTTTGTTCAATTGAATTCTTCATACACTGAAATAATTTAAAATAATGCCATGGCTAATATTGGCTGGCTGGCTGGCTCGTGACGTGTGTACAACACCCGTTGAATATGGCCAGTGTCAGTAAACTGCTAAATGAACTAGTGTATCCCACAGCCATTTGACAGCCATTTGACATTGCCACTACCTTTCTCCACCCCTCCCCCACCTCTACCTTACTCCACCCCTCCCCCACCTCTACCTTACTCCACCCCTCCCCCACCTCTACCTTACTCCACCCCTCCCCCACCTCTACCTTACTCCACCCCTCCCCCACCTCTACCTTACTCCACCCCTCCCCCACCTCTACCTTACTCCACCCCCCCCCACCTCTACCTTACTCCACCCCTCCCCCACCTCTACCTTACTCCACCCCTCCCCCACCTCTACCTTACTCCACCCCTCCCCCACCTCTACCTTACTCCACCCCTCCCCCACCTCTACCTTACTCCACCCCTCCACCACTACCTTACTCCACCCCTCCACCACTACCTTACTCCACCCCTCCCCCACCTCTACCTTACTCCACCCCTCCACCACTACCTTACTCCACCCCTCCACCACCTCTACCTTTCTCCACCCCTCCCCCACATCTACCTTACTCCACCCCTCCACCACTACCTTACTCCACCCCTCCACCACTACCTTACTCCACCCCTCCACCACTACCTTACTCCACCCCTCCACCACCTCTACCTTTCTCCACCCCTCCCCCACATCTACCTTACTCCACCCCTCCCCCACCACTACCTTACTCCACCCCTCTACCACCTCTACCTTTCTCCACCCCTCCCCCACCTCTACCTTACTCCACCCCTCCCCCACCACTACCTTACTCAACCCCTCCACTCCCTTTCAGTTTCCTTTTCAGTCTCAATATACTGTACTACTGTAATTGTGGTTACGGATGTCTACTTTTTCTCTCACCAACTCTTCACCTTTCACTCTCTTTCTCTTACTCTCCTTACCCAACCTTCTTCCTCTCCAGTTTCTTTTCCCCCTCCCTGCTCTATTCTCTCTCTCTCTCTCTCTCTTTCCCCCATCTCTCTCTCTTTCCCCCATCTCTCTCTCATCCCTCTCCATCTCTCTCTCCCACCCATCTCTCTGTCTCTCCATCACCCTCTCCATCTCCATCTCTCCCCTCTATCTCTCTCTCTATCCATCTCTCCATCTCTCTCCCTCCATCTTCCTCTCTCTCACGCTCTCCCTCCATATCTCTCGCTCTTTCTCCCCGTCTCGCTCACTCATCTCCATATCTCCTCTCTCTCTCTGTCTCTCTTTGTCTCTGTATATCCATTTATATAGCTCCAGGCTATATGGTGGGTGTTGTCATGGTAACGGAAGGTAGCCAGGAACTATCTGAGACTAGAGGGGTAGTTTGGTCCGGTGGGACCTCACCGGTAACAACCCTCCTCTCCTGGACCAGACCACACTCATTAGGGACTATGTCCATGCTCTGTTCAGAAAGGAAGAGCACATGTAAAAAATAATACAAAGTGTGTGTTAATATGTCCTGCAGAGAGAGATTGATATGTGGAGGGGGAGATAAGTCAATAGGCTACCTACACTGAGTGGTTGTTTTAGTTCTGCAGTGCAGACTAGCTAGTAGCTACAGACATCTTCTCTGCGTTTGGAGTTTGGATGTGAGCCAAGTCTCCATGGATATGTGCTGTCTGACCGGCACTTCATGTCTTTCTCTCCTTCGTTTTGGAAACATCCTCTGAGCTTCAAGAAATGTGCTACACATCACAGACTGCACTACTACATGAATAACATGTATAGGCAACTGCAAGTTTCGGATAAATCTCATTGATATGTTGTATGAACAGAGCAGTTGGATTAGAGTCCTGTTTATTCTGAGTCTGTAATTGTCTGTCTGTAGCAATGTCTTTCTGTCCTCGGGGTTGGGGTTTGGGACAAGAGGTGTGTCACTGGGTAGAATGGCTCTCCTGCAGTGTAGGGCAGAGACATGGCAGACATGCAGTTCTACATAGACCTTCTGTAGCTCAGTTGGTAGAGCATGGCGCTTGTAACGCCAGGGTAGTGGGTTCGATCCCCCGGGATGGGTGGTCCCGATCCCCCGGGACCACCCATACGTAGAATGTATGCACACATGACTGTAAGTCGCTTTGGATAAAAGCGTCTGCTAAATGGCATATATTATTATTATTATTATATTATATTATAGACCACCAGGGGGCAGGAGAGGGCATATTTTATTGCTGCTGCTCCATCAGCATAAGTCACAAAGTGATGAATGCGGCAAAGGCTTAAGGATAGACTACATAGTGTGGCTGTGTGCATTTGCCATGCGTGTGTTTGTGTGTGAATTAATATCCCTCTGTCCTCTGCTAGGAACAAAGCCCAAAGCCCCACAGTGGGACATCATGGCCAAGAGAACAGCTGAGCCAGGCAGGACCGCTTCTGCCTCCATGCAGCAGGACGAGGTACATGAACTGGACTGACTGACCACAGCAGGCACCTCACTACAACCTTCATATAAGGTAGGAAACCTCTCATTCAAGGACGAATTGATTGATTGCTGATTGATTTGACATATTATAGACACTCACGCATGACTGTAAGTCGCTTTGGATAAAACCGTCTGCTATATGGTATATTATGTAAGGCATAAACGGCGACGTTCTGTACATTACCTTGGAAATAATGAACGGCGCTTCATCCCTTTGCAGAGTTAATTGTTCCAAGGTAATGTACAGAACTGAGGTGTTTATCCAGCACAGTTGCCAAAGAAAACAATACTAAAGCACACATTTACCAGTAGAGATAACTCATACTTTCTCATCTTTTGGTTGCTAGAGATGTTAGTTTGATTGGTTCGATATGTATGAATGCGACCCAGTTGTGTGTTCTATATGTTCAATACAGTTACTACAAAGATACAGGCGTCCTTCCTGACTCAGTAGCCGGAGAGGACGGAAACCGCTCAGGGATTTCAACATGAGGCCAATAGTGATTTTTAAAACGGTTACAGAGTTTAATGGCTGTGATAGGAGAAAACAGGATGGATCAACATTGTAGTTACTCCACAATAGCCTAGTGGTTAGAGCATTGGACTAGTAAACGGAAGGTTGCAAGATCGAATCTCTGCGCTGACAAGGTAAAAATCTGTCGTTCTGCCCCTGAACAAGGCAGTTAACCCACTGTTCCTATGCCGTCATTGAAAATAAGAATTTGTTCTTGCCTAGTTAAATAAAGGTAAAATAAAATATGAACCTAAATGACAGAGTGAAAAGAAGGAAGCCTGTACAGAATAAAAATATTCCAAAACATGCATCCTGTTTTCAATCAATCTTAGGGATAGCCCCATTTTTTTCAATTTTCGCCGAAATGACATACCCAAATCTAACTTGCCTTTAGCTCAGGCCCTGAAGCAAGGATATGCATATTCTTGGTACCATTTGAAAGGAAACACTTTGAAGTTTGTGTATATGTGAATTGAATGTAGGAGAATATAACACAATAGATCTGATAGAAGAAAATACAAAGAAAAAACCAACCAGTGTTTTTTTTACCACCATCTTTGAAATGCAAGAGAAAGGCCACTGTTATAGCCATCACTCTTAATGTAATTCTAATAGTGTCCACAAGACAGCAGTGTATGTGCAACGTTTCAGATGGATAACTTGGAGTATGACTGATCCACAAGACTTTTAGTGTGAAGTCCCCAGGTACATTTGGGCAAATTGTAAAGAAGACATTCACATTCATATTCCATTTTTCTGCACGAATATCATCAAATCTGTATACTTGGACTTTGATTTAGCTTTCTATTAGTAGCCATATTATAAGTTCAACATTTGCAAAACAACCAGTTTTCATAACTTCATAACTCTGAATATCCTTATAATTTTTGTCCAAAATGAAAAGGCATGCTGTTAGGTTAGAAGCTACATTTTACGACATGTACGAGGTTTTAGGATAAAGCCCAGCTCATTGGCCCGTAAAGCCCAGCTCATTGGCTATCTAGCTAGCTTTGTTTGACCCCGATTGTTGCTTATTTCACAAAGATACAGTCGTTCAAGAGATGGCCGTCCGCGTCATCGGTGTGCCATGAAGGCGTCGCTCTCTGACCAAATATGGTGTCCTATAGGATATACTACACCCCTAATGAAATAGTGAAGTCTTGCTACCTTCTAGGATCTCTGAGGAATAGACAACGAACGTGATTAGACTCATTCTAACAACGTTTAGAGTGAGATTTTCACAGATTCCTTTGAAATACAAAATCATTCGTGCGTGCTATATGGACCTTTTTAGGATATGAAAAAGGATGTTATTTAACAAAACGACACTATGTTATCTCTGGGGCCCTTTGGATGATAAATCAGAGCAAGATTTCAGAATGTAAGTACACATTTCACCTTCAGAGGTGAATTTATCAAAACTATCGCGGTGAAAAAATGGTTTTGTTGTTAGGAGTCCTCCTCAAACAATAGCATGGCATTTTTTTCTCAGTAATAGCTACTGTAAATTGGACAGTGCGGTTATATTAACATATATATAATCTTTCAGCCGATAATTTGTTGTTTCTCTAAAATCTGAGATCTTGACACAACGCGCTGCATGATTTACAACTGTCCCGTTGACAGGATGACGATCTGTGGTGTAATGAGGTGATAATACCAGAGCATATAACGTTTTGGGTGTTGTTAGGCCCGAGACGTGGGCATTATCACTTTATACAACGGGTTACCAACATATTTAAATAATGATTGACATATTTTTATTTATTTATTTAAATGAATTTAGTCATACTATTTCATCCTTCCACAAGATACAGTCCCGATATCTAGGGTCGATACCCAAGCCGGCTGGTCGTTCGATCTATCGGTTCGGTCGCCAGAGACGCGACCCAGTCGTTCAGTCTTTTTGTTCTGTATCTCTGGACGCGACCCTGTTGTTTGTTCTAAATGTTTCCATTGCCATACTGGCTACATTATTATCCCTTGTTTGCTAACTAGCCAACTACGGCTAACTTACAGTCACGTCAAAAAGTTCAGCCAGAATAACAGTAAAGTAGCTGCATTTGCAGCTGCACTACAAATACCTAGGTGTCTGGTTAGACTGTAAACTCTCCTCACATTAAGCATGTCCAATCCAAAATTAAATCTAGAATTGGCTTCATATTTCGCAACAAAGCCTCCTTCACTCATGCCGCCAAACATACCCTCGTAAAACTGACTTTCCTACCGATCCTTAACTTTGGCGACGTCATTTACAAAATATACCCCAAAACTCTACTCAGCAAACTGGATGTAGCCTATCACAGTGCCATCCGTTTTATCACCAAGCCCCATATACTACCCACCACTGTGACCTTTATGCTCTCGTCGGCTGGCCCTCACTACATATCCGTCGCCAAACCCACTGGCTCCAGGTCTTCTATATGCTTTGCTAGGTAAAGCTCCGCCTTATCTCAGCTCACTTGTCACCATAGCAACACCCACCCGTAGCACACACTCCAGCAGGTATATTGCACTGGTCATCCCCACAGCCAACACTTTCTTTGGCCGCCTTTCCTTCCAGTTCTGTTGCCAATGACTGGAACGAATTGCAAAAATCTCTGAAGCTGGAGTCTTATATCTCCCTCTCTAACTTTAAACATCAGCTGTCAGAGCAGCTTACTGATCACTGTACCTGTACACTGCCAATCTGTAAATAGCACACCCAACTACCTCACCCCCATATGCACACATATCACTCCAGTATTAATGCTAAACTGTAATTATTTTCGACCTCTATGGCCTATTTATTGCCTTACCTCCCTACTCTTCTACATTTGCACACACTGTACATATATCTTTCTATTTTTATTTTCTTTTTTGTTATTGACTACGTTTTTTAAATGTGTAACTCTGTTGTTGTTTTTGTTGCACTGCTTTGCTTTATCTTGGCCAGGTCGCAGTTGTAAATGAGAACTTGTTCTCAACTGGCCTACATGGTTAAATAAAGGTGAAATAAAAAATAAATACATTTTCATTTGTTTAAGCTGTTTTCTAGTGACATTAATTTGGATACATCCATAATAATGACCTAATGAGGTGTAATTTCGCCTGGCATAGAAAATGTGCTCTCTCATTAGGACGCTGTTGTTCAGAGGAGCTATCCAACAACACAGCTAACACAAACACTTCAAACTGAAGCTAGAAAAACTGCAAACTAGCTGCACCTTGTTTTTTTTAACCTTTTTTCAATTGACATTTCTTTGTTTATATCAATAAAAATGATACCAGCTGATTCATGATTTTGACTCGCTGAGAAATGCTGCCTGTCCGTGTGTCTCGTCCAGACACGTTCATTACTATGGGGCAACTGGAGATCAAATTTGAACATTGAAACAATTTTGCAAATGTCGGAGAGACAGACAGCAAGGTTCATACAAATCTCTGCTGTTGAAAACTACATGTTAGTCTAAAATAAATTAGAGATAATGTCTAGGGTTATAGTGGAGATCAAGTTTATAAATTGCCTGGCTGGGCTGATGAGACAGTGGATTGCGCAGTCAGATGGAACAGGGTAAATAGGCATTTTAACGTCATAGATTTAGCCGGTGGTAACTTGTGGAATAGACACCGGCTGGAATACGGTTTTAACCATCATTCAGGATTAGAACCACCCATTGTATAATATATTATATATTAAGATGCATTTGTCCATATGGGCTTATAAAATACTAGATATTCCAAAAGTATTCAATTAACAGTGTGTTAAATAATACAGTATTGTGCACTACAATCATATAGTGGATTATTAAGTCTCAACCCTCTTCTTGTGTTTTTTTACCCCAGGTAAATGAAATGGGAAGGCATTTTTCCACATCCAAAGATGGAGTTGGGGGGGATTTGAGTGGAGCAGGGCTGGAGGCCGCAGCACCATCAATGATTGGCCACCATCTCACACAATCAGCATGAGCCTGCAAACTGTCAAAGACCAACCAACCAATTGTCTTTTGGAATGGAAGGAATAGAACTAAGGCTGTGGCCTATCAGAAGACTGCCTGACTGTACAGGACTGTGTTTATTACTTAACCTTTCTTGTTATTACTGTCATTACTGTAATTATTATTATCGTTATTATTTTGTTTATTTTTTGTTTAATTTTTTTTACCAACTATAACCCGAAGTTTAAGTTTAATTGTTGATAATAAAAATAAAAATAAAGATTAAACTTAGTTTCATGAAAACTGCTTTCGTTGTTGCGTGGAAAACCCCTGTGGAAAAGGGTGAAAGAAGGACCGTCTGTATTGTAATATAAGCCACTTGCATCTTTTTTTAACAGGTTTATTAAACATGGCAAGGAGATGAACATTAATTTCAATGACATAAGTATACTTTCTTGGTTATTTTTATTATTATTTTGAAATCTTCAAGAGGATTCTGATTCTGTTTTGTGAGCAGGCCCGACCCTATTTGACCAGAGAGGTTTAACTTATTGAGAAAAACTGAAACATGCTGTTTTTTCTACCTTTTTCACAAGTAATGCATCTATGCTTCAATGATGTAATTAAAATTATAATAGATTTTTTTCGCCTTGTGTGGGATTACTGTTCTGGTTCTGGAACTGCTAGATGGCGTCCCAAATGGCACCCTAAACCCTATATAGTGCACTCGTTTTGACCATGGCTCTGGTCAAAAGTAGTGCACTATATAGGGCTCACAGGGTTCTGGTCTAAAGTAGTGTACTATATATGGAATATGATGACATTTGGGACGCATCCCTATATGAGGTGCTATGAGTGGTGGTGATGTCAATGCTTGTGTTAACCGAAATACAACAGCTAGAGGTTTTGCCCTGCCCCCTCTCTCCTAAACCACTTCCAGGTCACGCAGGTTCTGTTGATGACAGATTTTTTAGAGACCAGGCTGTATGTCAGGTTCAGGGTATGGGTCAATTCCATAAGAGCTGTTTTTACCTGGTGAAGTCAAATCAATGCTAAGGCCGAGTCCAAGTTGACTTTTTTAAAAACCTTTATTTAACTAGGCAAGTTAAGAAGAAATTGTTATTTACAATGACGACCTACCCCGGCCAAATCATAACCCGGATGATGCTGGACCAATTGTGTGCCGCCCTATGGGACTCCCAATCACGTCCGGTTGTGATACAGCCTGGAATCGAACCAGGGTCTGTAGTTAAGCCTCTAGCACTGAGATGCAGTGCCTTAGATACAGTTGAAGTCGGAAGTTTACATACACCTTAGCCAAATACATTTAAACTCAGTTTTTCACAATTCCTGTCATTTAATCCTTGCAAAAATCCCCTGTCTTATGTCAGTTAGGGTCACCACTTTATTTTAAGAATTTGAAATGTCAGGATAATAGTAGAGAGAATGATTTATTTCAGCTTTTATTTCTTTAATCACATTTTCAGTGGGTCAGAAGTTTACATACACTCAATTAGTTTTTGGTAACATTGTCTTTAAATTGTTTAACTTGGGTCAAATGTTTCGGTTAGCCTTCCACATCCTTCCCACAATAAGTTGGGTGAATTTTGGCCTATTCCTCCTGACAGAGCTAGTGTAACTGAGTCAGGTTTGTAGGCCTCCTTGCTCCCACACGCTTTTTCAGTTCTGCCCAGAAATGTTCCATAGGATTGAGGTCAGGGCTTTGTGATGGCCACTCCAATACCTTGACTTTGTTGTCCTTAAGCCATTTTACCACAACATTGGAAGTATGCTTGCCGTCATTGTCCATTTGGAAGACCCATTAGCGAAAAAGCTTTAACTTCCTGACTGATGTTTTGAGATGTTGCTTCAATATATCCACATAATTGTTCTTCCCTCGCGATGCCATCTATTTTGTGAAGTGCACCAGTCCCTCCTGCAGCAAAGCACCCCCACAACATGATGCTGCCCACCCCCGTGCTTCACGATTGGGATGGTGTTCTTCAGCTTTGCAAGCCTCTCCCCCTTTTTCCTCCAAACATAACGATGGTCATTATGGCCAAACAGTTCTATTTTTGTTTCATCAGACCAGAGGACAGTTAGTTCTCCAAAAAAGTATGATCTTTGTCCACATGTGCAGTTGCAAACTAGTCTGGCTTTTTAATGGTGGTTTTGGAGCAGTGGCTTATTCCTTGCTGAGCGGCCTTTCAGGTTATGTCGATATAGGACTTGTTTTACTGTGGATATAAGTAATTTTGTACCTGTTTCCTCCAGCATTTCACAAGGTCCTTTGCTGTTCTGGGATTGATTTTCACTTTTCACACCAAAGTACGTTCATCTCCCCTTGGGTTGTGCAGTGGCGGAGATCTTTGTGGGCTATACTCGGCCTCGTCTACGGATGGTAAGTTGGTGGTTGAAGATATCCCTCTAGTGGTGTGGGGGCTGTGCTTTGGCAAAGTTGGTGGGGTTATATCCTTCCTGTTTGGCCCTGTCCGGGGGTATCATCAGATGGGGCCACAGTGTCTGCCACAGTCTCCTGTCTCAGCCTCCAGTATTTATGCTGCAGTAGTTTATGTGTCGGGGGTCTAGGGTCAGTTTGTTATATCTGGAGTACTTCTCCTGTCTTATCCGGTGTCCTGTGTGAATTTAAGTATGCTCTCTATAATTCTCTTTCTTTCTCTCTCTCTGAGGACCTGAGCCCTAGGACCATGCCTCAGGACTATCTGGCATGATGACTCCTTGCTGTCCCCAGTCCACCTGGCCGTGCTGCTGCTCCAGTTTCAACTGTTCTGCCTGCGGCTATGGATTCCTGACCTGTTTACCGGACGTGCTACCTGTCCCAGACCTATTATTTGACCATGCTGGTCATTTATGAACATTTGAACATCTTGGCCATGTTCTGTTATATTCTCCACCCGGCACAGCCAGAAGAGGACTGGCCACCCCTCATAGCCTGGTTCCTCTCTAGGGTTCTTCCTAGGTTTTGGCCTTTCTAGGGAGTTTTTCCTAGCCAATGTGCTTCAACACCTGCATTGCTTGCTGTTTGGGGTTTTAGGCTGTCTGTACAGCACTTTGAGATATCAGCTGATGTACGAAGGGCTAATAAACTTGATTTGATTTTGATTTGATCTCTAGGAGACAGAACGCATCTCCTTCCTGAGCGGTATGACGGCTGCGTGGTCCCATGGTGTTTATACTTCCGTACTAGTTTGTACAGATTAACGTGGTACCTTCACCTTCAGGCATTTGGAAATTGCTCCCAAGGATGAACCAGACTTGCGGTCTACAATTTTTTTTCTGAGGTCTTGGCTGATTACTTTTGATTTTCCAATGATGTCAAGCAAAGAGGCACTGAGTTTGAAGGTAGGCCTTGAAATGTATCCACAGGTACACCTCCAATTGACTCAAATAATGTCAATTGGCCCATCAGAAGCTTCTAAAGCCATGAAATAATTTTCTGGAATTTTCCAAGCTGTTTAAAGGCACCGTCAACTTAGTGTATGGAAATCTGTAAACAATTGTTGTAAAAATTACTTGTCATGCACAAAGTAGATGTCCTGACCAACTTACCAAAACTATAGTTTGTGGAGTGGTTGAAACACTTTGGTTGGAGTCATTAAAACTAGTTTATGTAAACTTTCGACTTCAACTGTATATATTTTTTTAATGTATCCATTATTTTACCAGGTAAGTTGACTGAGAACACATTCTCATGTACAGCAACGACCTGGGGAATAGTTACAGGGGAGAGGAGGGGGTTGAATGAGCCTATTGTAAACTGGGGATTGTTAGGTGACCTTGGGTCACCTAGGTTAACACCCCTACTCTCACCATAAGTGCCATGGGATCTTTAATGACCTCAGAGTCAGGACACCCATTTAACATCCCATCTGAAAGACAGTACCCTACACAGGGCAGTATCCCCAATCACTGCCCTGGGGCATTGGGATATTTTTTAGACCAGAGAAAATAGTGCCTCTTACTGGCCCTCCAACACCACTTCCAGCAGCATCTGGTCTTCCATCCAGGGACTGACCAGGACCAACACTGCTTAGCTTCAGAAGCAAGCCAGCATTGGTATGCAGGGTGGTATGCTGCTGGAATATAGTACTTCCAGAAGTCTAGCCCTGCCCCCTCCAAAATCAATGTTGCCTTGGCGGTCACCTAATGTCTAATTTGTCTGAGTGAAGGAGAAAGACAGAGGTTCTGTTCTGTCTTTGACAGTTGTAGAGATGAGGTTGTAATTCAAGTTTCTCTGAAATGAAATGAACAGCTAAACTCTGCATTCTCTTGTAAAGTGACTATAATTTGTGGATGGGGTACCTCTGCTTGTTACCACCTGGTATTCCTATACTGTTCACACAGCAGACAACTAAAATATTCATATTTTAAATATGCCTGAACACAGAATGACAAAATAAAGTGTTCGACTGGGACCTTAGAGCCAAACTGCAGGCGCGCGCAGTGGTACCGAGGCTGCCGTGCAGCTCCCCCGGGACTGCAGCGCAGAAATATCAGGCCACATAGAGAAGCACGAGATTGTAACTTCACTCAACTTTCTAGAGCAGTGCTATTTTGAACCATTTCATGTGTCTGAAGGCACAAACGCTGTTTTCCGGGCGGGCCCAGAGAGCAAATCAACTGCATTATATAGTTACCGCCAATCGGATGGCACAGATGACGGTGTCTGCAATAAAGTAACAGGCATTAAAGAAAGCTACAGCAAAGTTGATACTGTGAGATTTGAAAACGTTTAAAATCACGACTAGAGAGACGGTCAACAAATACAGCAAAGAGATGCTGTTTTTTATGAGTGTCGAGGAATATTTCACTTTCTCTGCTCATAGGAGTAACACCAGTAATTTGTACACGAGGCAGAAATAACGACTCCAGTTTCGCCATGAGCTGAAGGACTCCCTTTTTGGTCCGCGGAGGAAAGAGAGAGCAGAGGGATGTCGAGAGGCTGACCCTCAGTCTGCTCCTCTCTCCCTTCGCTGATACCGACCATCAGATACAGGCACCATCAGCCTAGTAAAATAAAAATACAAAGCTAATTATGTAAATGTATGCTCACTCAGCTGTGCTTCACAAGTAATACAATAACTGATATATTACCGGTGTGATCATACAGTCTGCATCAAATTTAGATTTAATTTAGACAAAATAATAATTATGGCACGAACAACAATGCATTGGCAGGGCAATTCAAGCAAAGCCGATATGCGATGGTAATGTATTGGACCTATAGCTTACTGCACATTCCTCATTGTTACAGTACTGTTTTAATTGGTTAATGTTGCGTAGTTTTACGATTTTTAAGTAATGTTAAAAAATAATCTGAGCGGTAGATCTTGGCTTGCATTTTGACTCTGAGATCTTGACTCAGAAAAGGTTGGTGACCACTGTTCTATAGTTTTCCCTGTTAACACTATCAACGTTTACCTCTATTCTGCCAATCGTAACACTCAATATTAGCCACTTTAAATACAACATACCGAAACCAAACAAACTATGCAACAGTATTTGGTTGTAGGCAGAACGCATCGGAGAAGGAGTCTATTGCATTGACACGAACTACTCAGCCGGTACTCATAAACAATCATAGCTGCAGCAGGCCTTTATGCAAATAGACCATTCCTATATATGATCTGTGCCATTTACTTTACACTGGCCTGTGTTTACAGCATTAGCGGTCGTGAGTAGAAACTTTTTTATTTTTTTAAAATCCAACCCCTCTGAATCAGAGAGGTACGAGGGGCTGCCTTAATCGACATCCATGTCTTCCGCACAAGGAGAACAGAGGGGCAGAAGACGTGGATGTCGATTAAGGCATCTCTCTGATTCAGAGGGATTGTGTTAAATGTGGAATACACATTTCAGTTGAAGGCATCCAGTTGTACAACTGACGAGGCTACGGTCCAAACACTTGAAATACACACCCTATCTGATGACTCTTGTAATGCGTATACACTTGCAGGGCAAGGGGCGAAGGCGGCAGGAATCATTTTTAAATGGACCACCATTAGCCTGAAATTCATCACTCGTTCATCCGGTGATGACCGTGTTTTCAGCCCCTGGTAACTTGTGGGTGCTTTATATGCGCTACAGGCGGCAGGGTAGCCTAATGGTCAGATCGTTGGACTAGTAGCCAAAAGGTTGCAAGTTCGAATCCCCGAGCAGACAAATTACAAATCTATTGTTCTGCCCCTGAACAGGCAGTTAACACACTGTTCCTAGGCTGTCATTGAAAATAAGAGTTTGTTCTTAACTAACTTGCTTATTTAAATAAAGGTTAAAAATATAGAAATCTGATTGCATGTCTACTTAGATGGAGTTGTGCCATCATGTGCATAAGTAGCACAATGTCTGACTTATTTCCCTTCTGTTTGACTTGTAATGTTGACTTCTCCATTGATGTTGTTTTTAAGTTTTCACTGACTTTTCTTAGCGGATTTACAATCGTTACGATTTTAATTATGAGGAGTCTCAGGCCCCAGAGTGAACATACTTATACACTCGCAAAGCCGACTAAAAATGAGGGCTGAGGGCCTTACGTTGCAAACTTCCCTTCCTTGGCTTATCATTTGGACAACCAGCTTTGTCTTATCCCATGTAAATAGCCTGTCTTTTTCCTATATAGCTTAATCTCACTTTCTATCTACGAACTAAATATACTTTCCTGCAACCTGCCTCACCCAATGTGGTACGGATCTGCTATTTTTATTCCTTATAACTGGAGCTAGCCAGCTAACGAGCTGCTAGTCTTTGTTAGCCACGGCTAGCAGTCCTCGCCTTTTCCCCCCGGCATCAGCCAGCCTTAGCTCGGACAATGACCTGCCAGTCTGCACAGCGCAATATTAACCCAGAGCATCTCGGACTGCTTCTCTCTACCATATCACCGGATTCCTGTATTGTCAACACGGAGCCCCGCCGATCCATCACAACTGGACCACTGACGTGATAATAATAATAATAATAATATATGCCATTTAGCAGACGCTTTTATCCAAAGCGACTTACAGTGATCACCCGATGTGGTCTCAACAGGCTATTCTGTTACGATATCGCTGAAGAACCATCTACTAGCCCCGGCTCGCTAGCTTTTCTGAACGTTGTGTCCCCTGCTCACCTAGCGTAGTAGTCACTACCGAACAGCACCCTGACTCACCTATTGCTGGTCTTTTGACCCCATGATCAGTCGGCTACACAGCTGATGCCCCCTGGACTGTTTCAATACACGGTACCTTGTTTTGTTTACCTGCCAGCCCCAGCCTTGAACTCAGGTCCTGTATGTACCTAACTGACCCGCCCTGCCCATTCATCGCCATTTACCCGTTGTTGTCTTAAATCTCCTGATCAATACCCGCGATTGCTTTATGCCTCTCTCTAATGCCAATATGCCTTGTCTACTGCTGTCTTGGCTAGTTTTTGTTTAAATTCGCTGTAGAGCCCTCAGTCCCGCTCAAAATGCCTTAGATAGCTCTTTCGTCCCACCCCCCACACATGCAGAGACCACACCTAGGTTAACTGATGCCTCCAGAGATGAAACCGAGGTGGTCACGGGTGCACCTCAGCCACGCTCAAGGTCCTAAACAATATCATAACCATCGATAAAAGACAATACTGTGCAGACGTATTCATCGACCTGGCCAAGGCTTTCGACTCTGTCAATCACCGCATTCTTATCGGCAGACTCAACAGCCTTGGCTTCTCAAATGACTGCTTTGCCTGGTTCACCAACTACTTCTCAGACAGAGTTCAGTGTGTCAAATCGGAGGGCCTGTTGTACGGACCTCTAGCAGTCTCTATGTGGCTGTCACAGTGTTCAATTCTCGGGCCGACTATTTTCTCTGTATACATCACTGATGTCACTCTTGCTGCTGGTGATTCTCTGATCCACCTCTACGCAGACGACATCATTCTGTATACTTCTGGCCCTTCTTTGGACACTGTGTTAACAAACCTCCAGACAAGCTTCAATGCCATACAACTCTCCTTCCGCGGCCTCCAACTGCTTTTAAATGCAAGTAAAACTAAATGCATGCTCTTTAACCAATCGCTGCCCACACCTGCCTGCCCGTTTAGCATCACTACTCTGGGCGGTTCTGACTTAGAATATGTGGACAACTACAAATACCTAGGTGTCTGGTTAGACTGTAAACTCTCCTTCCAGACTTACATTAAGCATCTCCAATCCAAAATTTAATCTAGAATCAGCTTCCTATTTCTCAACAAAGCATCCGTCACTCATGCTGTCAAACATACCCTCGTAAAACTGACTATCCTACCGATTCTTGACTTCGGCGATGTCATATACAAAATAGCCTCCAACACTCTACTCAGCAAATTGGTTGCAGTCTATCACAGTGCCATGCGCTTTGTCACCAAAGCCCCATATACTACCCACCACTGCGACCTGTATGCTCTCGTCGGCTGGCCCTCGCTTCATATTCGTCGCCAAACCCACTCGCTCCAGGTCATCTATAAGTCTTTGCTATGTGAAGCCCCGCCTAATCTCTGCTCACTTGTCACCACAGCACACGCTCCAGCAAGTATATTTCACTGGTCACCCCCAAAGCCAACTCCTCTTTGGCCACTTTTCCTTCCAATTCTCTGCTGCCAATGACTGGAACGAATTGCAAGAATCACTGAAGCTGGAGACTCATATCTCCTTCACTAACTTTAAGCATCAGCTGTCAGAGCATCTTACAGATCATTGCAGCTGTAAATAGCCCACCCAACTACCTCATCCCCATATTGTTTTTTTTCTCTGTTGCACCCCAGTATCTCTACTTGCACATTCATCTTCTGCACATCTATCACTCCAGTGTTTAATTGCTAAATTGTAATTACTTTGCCTCTATGGCCTATTTATTGCCTTACCTCCCTAATCTTACTTCATTTGCACACACTGTATATATACTTTTCTATTGTGTTTTTGACTGTATGTTTGTTTATTCCATGTGTAACTCTGTGTTGTTTGTGTTGCTCTGCTTTGCTTTATCTTGGCCAGGTCGCAGTTGTAAATGAGAACTTGTTCTCAACTGGCCTTCCTGGTTAAATAAAGGTGAAATCAAAAGGATTGTGATGGAGCATAAGACGAGGGTGTGTCTTTTAAGTGTTTGGACCACAACCAAGGTATCCCCCTTTCCCTTTGTGTTTTGAGATCAATGCGAGAGCTTCATGTAGCCACGCGTGCACATTTTGTTCATATCCTTTGCTATTTAGTGAGTTGTTAGCCCCATGTTATAAATCATTTGTAGTCAGCAGTAGGGGAGTGACATACATTTCTAGACATCTTTGAAAAGCTTGTCAGATAAGAGCTTTTTTTGTCTGGAAATTTTTTTTTTTTTTTTTGAGTGGAAAAATATCTCCTGGTCCGACGAATCCCGGTTCCTGTTGCATCATGCTGATGGCAGAGTCAGGGTTTGGCATAAACTGCAATGAATCCAGCAGGAGTCCATTGATCCGTGGCAGTGGTGTAGCCTTCTGGTGTGGTAAATGTTTTTCTGGTACACGTTAGGACACTTGATAAAAATGGAGCAATTATTGAACGCCACAGCGTATCTGAACAGTGTTGCTGGCCAGGTGCCATTCAGGCTGTTCTGGAGGTGAAGGGGGGGACCGACCTTGTACTAGATGGGTTTACCTAACAAACTGAACCTAACAAAAAGCCAATGGGTCAGTTTGTGCACAGCTCAGATCCGTCACCCTCCCTCTGGCTATAGATACGGGTACATTCAACAGAGTGCCTGAAGAGGAGACAATTTTCCTACGGTGTGATCTAGTGTTTTATTGCCCTCTGTATGGCAATCTGAGACATTCTTTTTTTGTTCATTTCTGGTGCTAACCCTAAGTTATTTTGGTTAAGGGACGAGCAGAGGTGTAACTTTTGTTTCAGTGTTTGAGATTGCACCATTTGTTCACAATGACTGGAGGAGAAAGAGAAATGTACTGTTTGTGGCTGTACAATTATTGTATATTTGCACAATTTGTAAAAAAACAAAAAACATGTTTCCAGTACATGGAAATTGGTACTATGTTTAGTAGTAGGTGTATGACACTTAAATAAATCATATCAATCAATAATACCTCAGGTCAGGGTCCCTGGAGTTTAGTGGCCATAAAAAGGATCTGCTCTGTCCTCTAATATCCCATGACAAATTAGTTACCTGGGGTAGAAAAGCCAATAACTTGGATATCGATTAAAGCAGCCCCCACATCTCTATGATTCAGAGGGGTTGGTTTAAATGTGGAAGACCCATTTCTGTTGAAGGCATTCCGTTGTGTAACAGACTAGGTATCCCCCCTTTCCACTCTCACTAAGTTTCAAAATGTTTCTCCCTTACTGAACAAGACCCAGCTCTGAGTGCTAATCAGTGTTTAAGGCACTGTTCGTTGAGGTGACGAAAGAGTTAAGATGCAAGAACCGCGTGAGTGGAGCCGGTGCTCGAGCCGTCTCTAAACATGTGCCGCTGTCCTGGCTAGTGGCTACTACTGCAGTCGGTGAAGGATCGGACAGTGGGGGGACTGGGAACGGTGCGCCGGTAGCAGGACGGTGAGACTTCGCATGGACTGTTGGTCCATATATCACATAAATTATTGGCTGTGCTGCATCCGGTGGGACCACCGCAGCGACAATATTACGGTAAGATGTTTAGGTTTGTATAATTTTTGTTCTACTTTAAATTAATGGACAGGACATTGTGCAAGACTACTTTTTTCATCACTACGGCAATTCATATTTATTTAACTGAAATCTCCTCTTGCAAAACGACCCGAGGATAATATGGGTATGCAGCAGTGACATATTGAACCAATGGAATGAAATGTAGCCAAATAAAATATGGGCCAGCTTGTGCCCGCGGTTCGCTGTCATTTATTTTTACTCTGTCCAATTTATTTTACAACACTGCAATCATCACGGAACAGCACTATTCATGTTTATCTATAAGGATTATAACCAGCGTTTTCCCCGATATTTCCAGTTTCTCCAGATAACATTCGCACATGTTTATTCTCACACTGATTTTATAGGAACAGTTTGTCGCATTGGCATTATGTAGTGTAGCCTAAAATAAATGCTCACAAAGCCATCATCAGCAATCAATATTTTGATTTGGGGGAGTACTCAGTAGGGTAGGCCACCGTAGCCTATTTGTGTCATGTCATCGACATTTCCTCCACTATCAGCAAGGCTTTGTGAGTTTGCCAATGCAGCATTTAGAACCGGGATAGGAGAGATGGAGAATCTTGCATCCGCGCAGTAATGCTGCGGTCTCCCCTCCCCCTCGTTCACAAGCCTGGTCAAGGTGTCGTGGCCAACCCTTCTTCTTCCGCTTTTAATTTGAGTGTCCACGATTCCTAATCCCATGGATATAAACCATGTCACAGGTTGGAGGGCTTAGTTATTTAACTCCACATATCAGGGTCTTTCAGGGTCCCTGAACTTAATGACACAGAGAGAGGAAGAGAGCGAGAGAGAGGGGGCGGGGCCACAGGCTAGTAATTCATTTTACTGAATTAATTTCCACACAGCACAGTAGCCTACCAAATAACCAAATAACCAAATAACCAAATCGCATCCACATTTTCACATTAAACTTTGCATACTATTTTAGTCATATACATTTGTTTTGTTTGCATTAAAAAAAATAGATGCAAAATGATAGACTGCTAAGGGACTGTACATTATTTATAAATATATATAATAAAAAATATTATAATGAGGGATATCCTTTATAATGGGAGAAATTCAAATGGATGGCCCTCCCTTCAGTAAAATACAATATATATTTTCCCGACCCTTCCTGAACAATTGGAGAGAAAAAAGGATCCTCCCTCAATTAAGACGAAGTGGATAGCAGAGAACATGCCTACTACGGTTTACCCTCACTCCTCCTAGGACAGACCAGAGCCTTGGGTATGCCGTTTTAGGAACTGTTCTTGGTTTTGTAAGCATCACATGGCAAAGTAGCCAGAAGGTTGTGGATTCGCAGACCACAGACGACAAGGGTAGAAAGATATCCATTATAATAAAAGCACTGCATGAATCTATCATCTTATTTGCGGTCCGAGAAAATAATGACCTTTTATTCATGCATTTCATGTAATTATACAACATCCATTTACCTGACTGGAGACAAGCTTTTGTTAATACCACAACAGAGCATGAAAACTAATGAGTGCATGCTGCAACACCAGACACGTGGTGGTTTCTATACAGGCTAATGTTCAAAAATAGGATAGGCTAAGTTTGGAAAAGTTGTCCATCAAGTGTAAAAATGTAGAGCAACAGAACCAGTAACAACTGAAGTATCTGATCGTCAATGAATTGGAGAAAAATCCATTAATTGATTAACACAGCAGACACATATCATCAGGTATTCACTTGTAATTTATTTTTCATTTGGCAACTATCATTTTCTAATTAATTCTATTTTATTGTTGTTAAAAAACAGATTTGTGTTGACTGTGGTTCAATAAGAGCATCTGCTAGGCTAAATTAACAAGCTAGGCATGCATAGCTAGCTCACCACATGATCCTCAAACCAAACACTGGCCAGACACATGTTTCTTAAAGTGAATTCAAAGGCAAATAAGACATTTTTCGTTTCATTGTTATTTAACTCTAAGTAGTTATTTTTTTTTTTTAAATACAGCCTAAATGCAAAATGAAGGGCATGTTGTTGAAGTGCTGTTGTTGAAGTGTTGTTGAAGTGCTGTTGTTGAAGTGCTGTTGTTGAAGTGCTGTTGTTGTTGAAGTGCTGTTGTTGTTGAAGTGCTGTTGTTGATGTGTTGTTGTTGATGTGTTGTTGAAGTGCTGTTGTTGTTGAAGTGCTGTTGTTGATGTGTTGTTGAAGTGTTGTTGTTGATGTGTTGTTGTTGATGTGTTGTTGTTGATGTGCTGTTGTTGATGTGTTGTTGTTGATGTGCTGTTGTTGATGTGTTGTTGTTGATGTGTTGTTGAAGTGTTGTTGTTGATGTGTTGTTGTTGATGTGTTGTTGTTGATGATGTGCTGTTGTTGATGTGTTGTTGATGTGCTGTTGTTGATGTGCTGTTGTTGATGTGTTGTTGAAGTGCTGTTGTTGATGTGTTGTTGAAGTGCTTTTGTTGATGTGTTGTTGTTGATGTGTTGTTGAAGTGCTGTTGTTGTTGAAGTGCTGTTGTTGATGTGTTGTTGTTGATGTGTTGTTGATGTGCTTTTGTTGATGTGTTGTTGAAGTGCTGTTGTTGATGTGTTGTTGAAGTGCTTTTGTTGATGTGTTGTTGAAGTGCTGTTGTTGATGTGTTGTTGAAGTGCTGTTGAAGTGCTGTTGTTGATGTGTTGTTGAAGTGTTGTTGAAGTGCTGTTGTTGATATGTTGTTGAAGTGTTGTTGTTGATATGTTGTTGATGTGCTTTTGTTGATGTGTTGTTGAAGTGCTGTTGTTGTTGACGTGTTGTTGAAGTGCTGTTGTTGATATGTTGTTGAAGTGCTGTTGTTGATGTGTTGTTGATGTGCTGTTGTTGATGTGTTGTTGATGTGCTGTTGTTGATGTGCTGTTGTTGATGTGTTGTTGAAGTGCTGTTGTTGATGTGTTGTTGAAGTGCTTTTGTTGATGTGTTGTTGTTGATGTGTTGTTGAAGTGCTGTTGTTGTTGAAGTGCTGTTGTTGATGTGTTGTTGTTGATGTGTTGTTGATGTGCTGTTGTTGAAGTGTTGTTGTTAATGTGTTGTTGTTGAAGTTCTGTTGTTGATGTGTTGTTGCTGATGTGTTGTTGATGTGCTGTTGTTGATGTGTTATTGAAGTGCTTTTGTTGATGTGTTGTTGATGTGCTTTTGTTGATGTGTTGTTGAAGTGCTGTTGTTGATGTGTTGTTGAAGTGCTGTTGAAGTGCTGTTGTTGATGTGTTGTTGATGTGTTGTTGAAGTGTTGTTGAAGTGCTGTTGTTGATGTGTTGTTGAAGTGCTGTTGTTGATATGTTGTTGAAGTGTTGTTGTTGATATGTTGTTGATGTGCTTTTGTTGATGTGTTGTTGAAGTGCTGTTGTTGTTGACGTGTTGTTGAAGTGCTGTTGTTGATATGTTGTTGAAGTGCTGTTGTTGATGTGTTGTTGATGTGCTGTTGTTGATGTGTTGTTGAAGTGCTGTTGTTGATGTGTTGTTGAAGTGCTGTTGAAGTGTTGTTGAAGTGCTGTTGTTGATGTGTTGTTGAAGTGCTGTTGTTGATAGGTTGTTGAAGTGCTGTTGTTGATAGGTTGTTGAAGTGTTGTTGTTGATGTGTTGTTGATGTGCTTTTGTTGACGTGTTGTTGAAGTGCTGTTGTTGATATGTTGTTGAAGTGCTGTTGTTGATGTGTTGTTGAAGTGCTGTTGTTGATGTGTTGTTGAAGTGTTGTTGAAGTGCTGTTGTTGAAGTGCTGTTGTTGATGTGTTGTTGAAGTGCTGTTGTTGATATGTTGTTGAAGTGTTGTTGTTGAAGTGCTGTTGTTGATGTGTTGTTGAAGTGCTGTTGTTGATATGTTGTTGAAGTGTTGTTGTTGATATGTTGTTGAAGTGCTGTTGTTGATGTGTTGTTGATGTGCTTTTGTTGATGTGTTGTTGAAGTGCTTTTGTTGATGTGTTGTTGCTGATGTGTTGTTGATGTGTTGTTGAAGTGTTGTTGTTGATGTGTTGCTGTTGAAGTGCTGTTGTTGATGTGTTGTTGAAGTGCTGTTGTTGATATGTTGTTGAAGTGCTGTTGTTGATATGTTGTTGAAGTGCTGTTGTTGATATGTTGTTGAAGTGCTGTTGTTGATGTGTTGTTGAAGTGCTGTTGTTGATGTGCTGTTGTTGATGTGCTGTTGTTGATGAAGTGCTGTTGTTGATGTGTTGTTGTTGAAGTGCTGTTGTTGATGTGTTGTTGATCTGTTGTTGTTGACGTGCTGTTGTTGATGTGTTGTTGAAGTGCTGTTGTTGAAGTGTTGTTGTTGATGTGTTGTTGAAGTGTTGTTGTTGATGTGTTGTTGATGTATTTTTGTTGAAGTGCTGTTGTTGTTGATGTGTTGTTGAAGTGCTGTTGTTGATGTATTGTTGAAGTGTTTTTGATATGTTGTTGTTGATGTGTTGTTGAAATGCTGAGTGCTCCTGGCATCATATAGCGTGTCACAAATGTTTCACAATTGAATTCTTAAATGGCAGGCAATATCATTGAAATAATAATATAGCCTAAATAATTAATTTTAGGCTACCTTGCTTGCTTCTGACAGATTTAGCGTTAGTATTTTGTTTAATAGCCTGTTGAGATGACGAACCTCAATTGATAGTGACAAAATCCTTACTTCCCTAGTAAAGTATTTTTTGTTGTCTCCTCCTCAGCTACAGAAGGTTGTAGCGCAGCCTCTGAATGTCACAGAGGCAAACCAAAGTGCTGTTGTTGATATGCATCGGAGTCAAGTCATTCCCCGGCATTTTCCATCCAGCCTCGTTATAGATCACTTTATATAATCAGTTAAAAAAAAAAATAATCTTAAGTTAACAAAGGGTAGACCTATGCTTTTAGCGATTTTCCTAAACAAAAGCCACAATACCCTCACATACCCACTCAAATAGAGCCCTGGTTTTAACTTAACACCTTCAGCCCTTAACTGACACTGATATATTTAAGGAGTTCATGGTGACTGAAGGAATAGGCTGACAAAATCTATGGATAGTAGAATATAATTTAGTCTGTCAAACAGGTTGGTCTACCTTTTATTTAATAGGAAGAAATAGGCGCCAACACAAAGCCCTCTAGTTGTTAGTAGCTTAAAATTAGACTGTTTTAAATGAATTAGGTCTTCTCAAATTAGCCTACTTCCAGCACCCATGTGCTGTCCATCTCTGTGGCTTCCGCTTCATAGTAATGTATGTAAATTACTTGAATATGGTTTATTTGTGAGTTCAATAACTCTGATAAATAGCTTCATTATGGGCAATGAAACATATCTTTTATTAAAATAAATTCTACCAATAGTAAGCTTACCTCCGGTCCTCCTTCTCCTCTTCACGCACTCCCTCTCAAGCTGAACAGGACATTAGTAGGCCTAATCATTGAACACAGATATTGCATTTTTTTTGGTCACATATTGACTCGCCTCCTGAAGTGCCACGATACACAGCACAGTCATTGGTTCAGCAACATCAGCAAGAGCAGGGCATGCCATTCAAACCCTTTACTCAGTACTTTTTTGAAGCACCTTTGGCAGCGTGTACAGCCTTGAGTCTTCTTGGGGATGACGCTACAAGCTTGGCACACCTGTATTTGGGGAGCTATTTTCATTGATGGTTCCAAACTTCTTCCATGTAAAAATGATGGAGGCCACTGTGTTCTAGGGGACCTTCAATGCTGCAGAAATTGTTTGGTAACCTTCCCCAGATCTGTGTCTCAACATAATCCTGTCTTGGAACTGTCTACGGACAATTGGTTTGGTGTTTGCTCTGACATGCACTGTCAAATCAAATCATCAAATCTATTTTTAAAGCCCTTCTTACATCAGCTGATGTCACAAAGTGCTGTACAGAAACCCAGCCTAAAACCCTGAACAGCAAACAATACAGGTGTAGAAGCACGGTGGCTAGGAAAAACTCCCTAGAAAGGCCAGAACCTAGGAAGAAACCTAGAGAGGAAACAGGCTATGAGGGGTGGCCAGTCCTCTTCTGGCTGTGCCGAGTGAAGATTATAACAGAACATGGCCAAGATGTTCAAATGTTCATAGTTGACCAGCAGGGTCAAATAATAATAATCACAGTGGTTGTCGAGGGTGCAACAGGTCAGCACCTCAGGAGTAAATGTCAGTTGGCTTTTTATAGCCGATCATTTAGAGTATCCCTACCGCTTCTGCTGTCTCTAGAGAGTTGAAAACAACAGGTCTGGGACAGGTAGCACGTCCGGTGAACAGGTCAGAGTTCCATAGCCGCAGGCAGAACAGTTGAAACCGGAGCAGCAGCACGGCCATATGGACTGGGGACAGCAAGGAGTCATCAGGCCAGGTAGTCCTGAGGCATGGTCCTCAGAGAGAGAGAAAGAAAGAAAGAAAGAAAGAAAGAAAGAAAGAAAGAAAGAAAGAAAAGAGAGAGAGAATTAGAGAGAGCATACAACCTCAAACAGGACACCGGATAAGACAGGATAAATATTCCAGATATAACAGACTGACCCTAGCCCCCGACACATAAACTACTGCAGCGTAAATACTGGAGGCTAAGGCAGGCGGGGTCGGGAGACACTGTGGCCCCGTCCGACGATACCCCTGGACAGGGCCAAACAGGGAGGATATAACCCCACCTACTTTGCTAAAGCACAGACCCCACACCACTAGAGGGATATCTTCAACCACCAACTTATCATCCCGAGACAAGGCCGAGTAAAGCCCACAAAGATCTCCGCCACGGCACAACCCAAGGGGGGGCGCCAACCCAGAGCTGTCAACTGTGGGACCTTTATATAGGCAGGTGTGTGCCTTTCCAAATCATGTCCAATCCATTTTAGAATAAGGCTGTAACGTAACAAAATGTAGAGAAGGAGAAGGGGTCTGAATACTTTCCAAATGCACTGTAAGTCGGTAGAATGAAAGAGGATTAACGTCTTCACAGCCATCTCTCTGAGTTGCGGGTATTCTCTGCTTCTGAACAGCCAGAATGTCGACAGGCGAATCTCATTAAAACAAATGCGCAGGACTTGGTCTGGACAGCTCCAATAGTTTATCATCAAGAACCAGTGACATGCTTAAGTGCGGGTGAAGGGATTACACATCCACTGCTTTCCCGGGCTTAGATCAGATTGTGAAGGGAGGTAATCCTCGAATTTGAGCAGAGTTTGGCTCAGATGTGACCTCATCAATTTACAAATGTGATCCATGTCTACATAACCCATGTCAGCCAGAATTGAGAATAGGGGGAGCATATCGAAAATTATTCTATCCTCTCGGTCTCTCCAGATGCCCAGTTTTTTGGCTTGAAATCAGCATTTTTATTGTTTGCTGGGAAGTTGTCACTTGCGCTTCCCTGCATGGATAGGTTGAGAAGCAGTCTCGTCGGTAGACTTACAGATCCCGATATAACAGTCCCATCATAATCCATGTCCCATTATGTAGTCATTCAGAACACATAATATTTCACCTGCATTTGTATTCTGAGGCAACTCTTTAAAATAAAGACATTCTTCATGTAGTGAATATACAGTGGGGCAAAAAAAGTATTTAGTCTGCCACCAATTGTGCAAGTTCTCCCACTTAAAAAAATGAGAGGCCTGTAATTTTCATCATAGGTACACTTCAACTATGACTGACAATTTTTTATTTTTTTAATCCAGAAAATCAACATTGTAGGATTTTTTATGAATTTATTTGCAAATTATGGTGGAAAATAAGTATTTGGTCAATAACAAAAGTTTATCTCAATACTTTGTTATATACCCTTTGTTGGCAATGACAGAGGTCAAACGTTTTCTGTAAGTCTTCACAAGGTTTTCAGAGTATGTATGACGTCTTCAGTAAACTCTCATTGTCTGGGAAACTATTGTGCATCTTTTTTGATAGATTGGTTCATCTCTTTTACATTTACATTTAAGTCATTTAGCAGACGCTCTTATCCAGAGCGACTTACAAATTATGATAATCATTTTTTTTAAATGGTCTGGTTTATCCTTGGGATATGGATGCTTTGTTTCTAAACGCATTTTCGATGGCGTCGTTGCTGAGGCAAATATGATATAACACACAGGTTTTGGCGGGCAGCTGTTATTTGAAACAAATCCAGAGAGAGAGTGTGAGAGTGTGTGTGTGTGTGTGTGTGTGTGTGTGTGTGTGTGTGTGTGTGTGTGTGTGTGTGTGTGTGTGTGTGTGTGTGTGTGTGTGTGTGTGTGTGTGTGTGTGTGTGTGTGTGTGTGTGTGTGTGTGTGTTTTGGTGTAGCTAGACTTAGTCATGGCAACACAATTATTTTATTGCGGCATGCATAGTTCAGCGCATTACAAAGGTAGGCCTATGACAAGTATTTATTTGAGTCAGATAGGGCGCAGACCATAAACCCCCCCACCCAAATCGTATTTAATACAAATATGCTGCAGTCAGACACGCATTCCTCCACAGACACAGGGTTTAGAGAAAGGCCGGTATAGGCTATGGATCATTTTACTGAGTCCAAACCAGGTGCACTTGATAATGCATGCCCAGCAGAAAATCATGGATGAGGGGCATCATTGGGCACACATGAGATATTATAATAAGCAACTCATTTTCAAAGCCTGAGCAATATGACATTCAATTGATTACAAATGACATGACCCTCCCCTGGACAAAATAAAACAGATACTAAAACCTCCCCGACTCAAATGAACCCCATTGCCCCCGGATAACTATTATGTAAATGTGGACCTCTCCCTAACACGCTGCAACAATGTATGCACTGTATACTATATATTTACATTTACATTTAAGTCATTTATATATGTATGTACTGTATACCCATCATGTATACCCATCATGAAGAGCAGAGGTGTCAAGTCCAAAGGGGGGGGGGGCACGTTCCCCCTCAGATTTGTCCTATTAAATACATATTGTTTCTCTGTAATACTACTAGCCACCTATTTTATGAAGTTGGCTTTAACTAGTCTAGATAGGTTCCCAACCTCATAACTAGATACCAAGAAGACATTTCAGCCTATCAATCAAGTTAGTTTGACAAGCTGGCTACTCTATCATAGCTGGCATGACTGCTGACAAGGTTGGTAGACTTGAGAAAAGCAAGCAATAACTAAATGTGCTGAATAAGACTCACATTCCTTTCAATGTTTTACCCAGATTTTAGCAGACATGCAGAGAAGCAATATATTGTTTTTATTTTTTCTTTAGTTTCTTTAAAATTAAAGAATCGCCAGTCAGGAGGATACAGAGGCTCAAAAGGTATACTTAGATATGCAGACATTTTTATGTGATGATTATGGCTCTAGATTGCAGAAAAAAAACAGTTTCAGGTTGGATGGCCTAGTTGGATGGCCTAGTCCCCCTATGGACCATCCTCGCGTACTTTGTGCCCCCTCAGATTTTTGGTGTGCCTCACGCCCCTGATGAAGAAAAGAATGACTAAATTATATAGACCTAACTATTCTCTCTCTTTCTTTCTCTCTCTCTCTCTCTCTCTCTCTCTCTCTCTCTCTCTCTCTCTCTCTCTCTCTCTCTCTCTCTCTCTCTCTTTCTCTTGCTCCCTCTCTCTCTCTCTCTCTCTCTCTCTCTCTCTCTCTCTCTCTCTCTCTCTCTCTCTCTCTCTCTCTCTCTCTCTCTCTCTCTCTCTCTCTCTCTCTCTCTCTCTCTCTCTCTCTCTCTCTCTCTCTCTCTCTCTCTCTCTCTCTGTGTTTGTTTAGGATTCACCTTGGGGAGAGTACACTGATGCCTACTGGAGCACTCCAAATCTCTCTCTCTCTTCCATCAGCATCGCTCTGTTGTTTTCTATATAATCCTCCATGCTATTATCTCTCAGTGGGTATGACTCTCACAGTCAGTGACCTCAGGAAGGTCACTGTTTCATTTCTTCTATTCCTTCTGTATTCCACTAGGGCTTCACTGTATCAGAGCTACTGTAAAACACATAGGAGACTGTCCAGGAGTAATCAAAACATCTTTCCTATTAATTTGGAACAACTTCATTTTGTGCTGCTGTGTGTGAACCGCTGCTGCATACAGCACATGACAGGAACCCAGTACCTGCATCCCAAAATCAGGATAAATAAAGAGTGACTTAGGAAGCCATACAACTGTTACTGGCCGGGGGTCAATACCTTGGCCCCGTATCCACAACGTGTCTCAGAGTAGGAAACTGCTGAGAATAGAAACCTAATCCTACTCTTATGGGTCAAAATAAAAGCTATAGGTGAAGCCTCTTTAGTCATAATACTTTTGGTCATGTAGTGTACAGTATGTGGACACCTACTTGTTGAACATCTCATTCCAAAATCCTGGACATTAACATGGAGTTGGTCCCAGCGTTGCTGCTATATCACCCTCCACTCTTCTGGGAAGGCTTTCCACTAGATGTTGGAACATTGCTGCAGGGACTTGCTTCCATTTAGCCACGAGCATTAGTGAGGTTGGCCACTGATGTTGAGCGATTAGACCTGGCTCACAGTTGGCATTCCAATTCATTCCAAAGGTGTTCGATGGAGTTGAGGTCAGGGTTATGAGCAAGCCAGTCAAGGTCTTCCACACTGATCTTGACAAACCATTTCTGTATGGAGCTTGCTTTGTGCATGGGGGTATTGTCATGCTGAAACAGGAAAGGGCCATCCCCAAACTGTTGTCACAAAGTTGGAAGCACAGAATCATCTAGAATGTCATTGTATGTTGTAGCATTAAGATTTTCCTTCACCCAAAACATGAAAAACAGCCCTAGACCATTATTCCTCCTCTACCAAACTTTATAGTTGGCACAATGCATTCTGGCAGGTAGCGTTATCCTGACATTCACCAAACCCAGATTCGTCTGCCGGACTGCTGCCAGATGGTGAAGTGTGATTCATCACTCCAGAGAATGTGTTTCCACTGCTCCAGAGTCCAATGGCGGCGAGCTTTACACCACTCCAGTCGATGCTTGGCATTGTGCATGGTGATCTTAGGCTTGTGTTAGGCTGCTCGGCCATAGAAACCCATTTCATGAAGCTCCCGATGAACAATTCTTGTGCTGACGTTGCTCCCAGAGGCAGTTTGGAATTCGGTAGTGAGTGTTGCAACACCGGACAGACAATTTTTACTTGCTTCAGCACTCAACGGTCCCGTTCTGTGGGCTTGTGTGGCCTACTACTTCGCGGGTGAGCCATTGTTGCTCTTAGACGTTTCCACTTCACAATAACAGCACTTACAGTTGACCGGGGCAGCTCTTCCAGGGCAGAAACTTGATGAACTGACTTGTTGGAAAGGTTGCATCCTATGACGGTGCCACGTTGAAAGTCACTAAGCTCTTCAGTAAGGCCATTCTTCCTGGAATGTCTTAAATCAAAATATATATATATATATATATATATATATATATTTTTTTACCTTTATTTAACCAGGCAAGTCAGTTAAGAACACATTCTTATTTTCAATGACGGCCTGGGAACAGTGGGTTAACTGCCTGTTCAGGGGCAGAACGACAGATTTGTACCTTGTCAGCTCGGGGGTTTGAACTCGCATGGGCAGCATGATGTGACTATAGGCTCTTGATGATTTGAGAAAGTCGCTGTTCTCTCATCGAGTGATCATATTTTCACCCATCAGACTATTCTCAATTTAATATTGTCTTTACTAATATGTCAAATTAGTTTAGATTCAGAATGCTCCATTATCAAATGGGCAGGAACAGGGGCAGAGTAAAAATGGAGTCCACTTTCCTACGGTTCGTTTTTCAATAATGCAGGTAGGCTACTGTTTCACTCCCTGCATCAACCACTGATCGAAGAGCATGCAGCCTCTTGCTCAAATAAAATAAAATGTTATTGGTCACATACACATGGTTAGCAGATGTTAATACGAGTGTAGCGAAATGCTTGTGCTTCTAGTTCCGACAATGCAGTGATAACCAACAAGTAATCTAACTAACAATTCCAAAACTACTGTCTTATACACAGTGTAAGGGGATAAGGAACATGTACATAAGGATATATGAATGAGTGATGGTACAGAGCAGCATACAGTAGATGGTATCGAGTACAGTATATACATATGAGATGAGTGTGTAGACAAAGTAAACAAAGTGGCATAGTTAAAGTGGCTAGTGATACATGTGTTACATAAGGATGCAGTCGATGATGTAGAGTACAGTATATACATATGCATATGAGATGAATAATGTAGGGTAGGTAACATTATATAAGGTAGCATTGTTTAAAGTGGCTAGTGATATATTTACATCATTTCCCATCAATTCCCATTATTAAAATGGCTGGAGTTGGGTCAGTGTCAATGACAGTGTGTTGGCAGCAGCCACTCAGTGTTAGTGGTGGCTGTTTAACAGTCTGATGGCCTTGAGATAGAAGCTGTTTTTCAGTCTCTCGGTCCCAGCTTTGATGCACCTGTACTGACCTCGCCTTCTGGATGATAGCGGGGTGAACAGGCAGTGGTTCGGGTGGTTGATGTCCTTGATGATCTTTATGGCCTTCCTGTAACAACGGGTGGTGTAGGTGTCCTGGAGGGCAGGTAGTTTGCCCCCGGTGATGCGTTGTGCAGTCCTCACTACCCTCTGGAGAGCCTTACGGTTGAGGGCGGAGCAGTTGCCGTACCAGGCGGTGATACAGCCCGCCAGGATGCTCTCGATTGTGCATCTGTAGAAGTTTGTGAGTGCTTTTGGTGACAAGCCGAATTTCTTCAGCCTCCTGAGGTTGAATAGGCGCTGCTGCGCCTTCTTCACGACGCTGTCAGTGTGAGTGGACCAATTCAGTTTGTCTGTGATGTGTATGCCGAGGAACTTAAAACTAGCTACCCTCTCCACTACTGTTCCATCGATGTGGATAGGGGGTGTTCCCTCTGCTGTTTCCTGAAGTCCACAATCATCTCCTTAGTTTTGTTGACGTTGAGTGTGAGGTTATTTTCCTGACACCACACTCCGAGGGCCCTCACCTCCTCCCTGTAGGCCGTCTCGTCGTTGTTGGTAATCAAGCCTACCACTGTTGTGTCGTCCGCAAACTTGATGATTGAGTTGGAGGCGTGCGTGGCCACGCAGTCGTGGGTGAACAGGGAGTACAGGAGAGGGCTCAGAACGCACCCTTGTGGGGCCCCGTGTTGAGGATCAGCGGGGAGGAGATGTTGTTGCCTACCCTCACCACCTGGGGGCGGCCCGTCAGGAAGTCCAGTACCCAGTTGCACAGGGCGGGGTCGAGACCCAGGGTCTCGAGCTTGATGACGAGCTTGGAGGGTACTATGGTGTTAAATGCCGAGCTGTAGTCGATGAACAGCATTCTCACATAGGTATTCCTCTTGTCCAGGTGGGTTAGGGCAGTGTGCAGTGTGGTTGAGATTGCATCGTCTGTGGACCTATTTGGGCGGTAAGCAAATTGGAGTGGGTCTAGGGTGTCAGGTAGGGTGGAGGTGATATGGTACTTGACTAGTCTCTCAAAGCACTTCATGATGACGGAAGTGAGTGCTACGGGGCGGTAGTCATTTAGCTCAGTTACCTTAGCTTTCTTGGGAACAGGAACAATGGTGGCCCTCTTGAAGCATGTGGGAAACAGCAGACTGGTATAGGGATTGATTGAATATGTCCGTAAACACACCGGCCAGCTGGTCTGCGCATGCTCTGAGGGCGCGGCTGGGGATGCCGTCTGGGCCTGCAGCCTTGCGAGGGTTAACACGTTTAAATGTCTTACTCACCTCGGCTGCAGTGAAGGAGAGACCGCATGTTTCCGTTGCAGGCCGTGTCAGTGGCACTGTATTGTCCTCAAAGCGGGCAAAAAAGTTATTTAGTCTGCCTGGGAGCAAGACATCCTGGTCCGTGACTGGGCTGGATTTCATCTTGTAGTCCGTGATTGACTGTAGACCCTGCCACATGCCTCTTGTGTCTGAGCCATTGAATTGAGATTCCACTTTGTCTCTGTACTGACGCTTAGCTTGTTTAATAGCCTTACGGAGGGCATAGCTGCACTGTTTGTATTCAGTCATGTTGCCAGACACCTTGCCCTGATTAAAAGCAGTGGTTCGCGCTTTCAGTTTCACGCGAATGCTGCCATCAATCCACGGTTTCTGGTTAGGCAATGTTTTTATCGTTGCTATGGGAACGACATCTTCGACGCACCATCTAATGAACTCGCACACCGAATCAGCGTATTCGTCAATATTCCCATCTGACGCAATACGAAACATGTCCCAGTCCACGTGATGGAAGCAGTCTTGGAGTGTAGAGTCAGCTTGGTCTGACCAGCGTTGGACAGACCTCAGCATGGGAGCCTCTTGTTTTAATTTCTGCCTGTAGGCAGGGATCAGCAAAATGGAGTCGTGGTCAGCTTTTCCGAAAGGGGGGGCGGGGCAGGGCCTTATATGCGTCGCGGAAGTTAGAGTAACAATGATCCAAGGTTTTACCACCCCTGGTTGCGCAATCGATATGCTGATAAAATTTAGGGAGTCTTGTTTTCAGATTGGCTTTGTTAAAATCCCCAGCTACAATGAATGCAGCCTCCGGATAAATGTTTTCCAGTTTGCAAAGAGTTAAATAAAGTTCGTTCAGAGCCATCGATGTGTCTGCTTGGGGGGGAATATATACGGCTGTGATTATAATCGAAGAGAATTCTCTTGGAAGATAATGCGGTCTACATTTGATTGTGAGGAATTCTAAATCAGGTGAACAGAAGGATTTGAGTTCCTGTATGTTTCCTTCATCACACCATGTCCCGTTAGTCATGAGGCATACGCCCCCGCCACTCTTCTTACCAGAGAGATGTTTGTTTCTGTCGGCGCGATGCGTGGAGAAACCCGTTGGCTGCACCGCCCTGGATAGCGTTTTCCCAGTAAGCCATGTCTCCATAAAGCAAAGAACGTTGCAGTCTCTGATGTCCCTCTGGAATGCCACCCTTGCTCGGATTTCATCAACCTTGTTGTCGAGAGACTGGACATTGGCAAGAAGAATACTGGGAAGTGGTGCGCGATGTGCCCTTTTTCGGAGTCTGACCAGAACACCGCCGCGTTTCCCTCTTTTTCGGAGTCGTTTCCTTGGGTCGCTGCATGCGATCCATTCCGTTGTCCTGTTTGTAAGGCAGAACACAGGATCCGCGTCGCGGAAAACATATTCTTGGTCGTACTGATGGTGAGTTGACGCTGATCTTATATTCAGTAGTTCTTCTCGACTGTATGTAATGAAACCTAAGATGACCTGGGGTACTAATGTAAGAAATAACACGTAAAAAAACAAAAAACTGCATAGTTTCCTAGGAACGCGAAGCGAGGCGGCCATCTCAGTCGGCGCCATCTCATCTATCTGTGGGACTTGTGATATTTCGCCCCAAACTCTGTATGCCATGAGCTCTCCAATCCTGTTCATGCAGCTAACCAGTGCTCTGTATGTCATGGGCTCTCCAACCCTGTTCATGCAGCTAACCAGTGCTCTGTATGCCATGGGCTCTCCAATCCTGTTCATGCAGCTAACCAGTGCTCTGTATGCCATGGGCTCTCCAATCCTGTTCATGCAGCTAACCAGTGCTCTGTATGTCATGGGCTCTCCAACCCTGTTCATGCAGCTAACCAGTGCTCTGTATGCCATGGGCTCTCCAATCCTGTTCATGCAGCTAACCAGTGCTCTGTATGCCATGGGCTCTCCAATCCTGTTCATGCAGCTAACCAGTGCTCTGTATGTCATGGGCTCTCCAACCCTGTTCATGCAGCTAACCAGTGCTCTGTATGCCATGGGCTCTCCAACCCTGTTCATGCAGCTAACCAGTGCTTAATTTGGGAAACCAAGTGAAATCTGTTTGGGAACATCAATAGTAACATGTTTTCACAACAAAACATATTTCATTAAACTGTTTGACAGCCCTTCTTTCTGTATGCTGGAGAAAGGAATGAAGGAAAGAGAGGAAGAGATGGAAATGCGCGAAAGTATTCGACCCCCTTGAACTTTGCGACTTTTTTCCACATTTCAGGCTTCAAACATAAAGATATAAAACTGTATTTTTTGTGACGAATCAACAACGGAATCAACAGTGGAACGACATTTATTGGATATTTCAAACTTTTTTAACAAATCAAAAACTGAAAAATTGGGCGTGCAAAATTATTCAGCCCCCTTAAGTTAATACTTTGTAGCACCACCTTTTGCAGCGATTACAGCTGTAAGTCGCTTGGGGTATGTCTCTATCAGTTTTGCACATCGAGAGACTGAATTTTTTTCCCATTCCTCCTTGCAAAACAGCTCGAGCTCAGTGAGGTTGGATGGAGAGCATTTGTGAACAGCAGTTTTCAGTTCTTTCCACAGATTCTCCATTGGATTCAAGTCTGGACTTTGACTTGGCCATTCTAACACCTGGATATGTTTATTTTTGAACCATTCCATTGTAGATTTTGCTTTATGTTTTGGATCATTGTCTTGTTGGAAGACAAATCTCCGTCCCAGTCTCAGGTCTTTTGCAGACTCCATCAGGTTCTTTCAGAATGGTCCTGTATTTGGCTCCATCCATCTTCCCATCAATTTTAACCATCTTCCCTGTCCCTACTGAAGAAAAGCAGGCCCAAACCATGATGTTGCCACCACCATGTTTGACAGTGGGGATGGTGTGTTCAGGGTGATGAGCTGTGTTGCTTTTACGCCAAACATAATGTTTTGCATTGTTGCCAAAAAGTTCAATTTTGGTTTCATCTGACCAGTGCACCTTCTTCCACATGTTTGGTGTGTCTCCCAGGTGGCTTGTGGCAAACTTTAAACTATACTTTTTATGGATATCTTTAAGAAATGGCTTTCTTCTTGCCACTCTTCCATAAAGGGCAGATTTGTGCAATATACGACTGATTGTTGTCCTATGGACAGAGTCTCCCACCTCAGCTGTAGATCTCTGCAGTTCATCCAGAGTGATCATGGGCCTCTTGGCTGCATCTCTGATCAGTCTTCTCCTTGCATGAGCTGAAAGTTTAGAGGGACGGCCAGGTCTTGGTAGATTTGCAGTGGTCTGATACTCCTTCCATTTCAATATTATCGCTTGCACAGTGCTCCTTGGGATGTTTAAAGCTTGGGAAATCTTTTTGTATCCAAATCCGGCTTTAAACTTCTTCACAACAGTATCTCGGATCTGCCTGGTGTGTTCCTTGTTCTTCATGATGCTCTCTGCGCTTTTAACGGACCTCTGAGACTATCACAGTGCAGGTGCATTTATACGGAGACTTGATTACACACAGGTGGATTGTATTTATCATCATTAGTCATTTAGGTCAACATTGGATCATTCAGAGATCCTCACTGAACTTCTGGAGAGAGTTTGCTGCACTGAAAGTAAAGGGGCTGAATCATTTTGCACGCCCAATTTTTCAGGTTTTCGTTTGTTAAAAAACTTTGAAATATCCAATAAATGTCGTTCCACTTCATGATTGTGTCCCACTTGTTGTTGATTCTTCACAAAAAAAGTTTTATATCTTTATGTTTGAAGCCTGAAATGTGTCAAAAGGTCGCAAAGTTCAAGGGGGCCAAATACTTTCGCAAGGCACTGTATTCTGCAGCTAAAGGTAATGTGTCAGCCTATTAATTATAGAAATATGCCTTTTTACTAGGCTATACAAAATCAAATACAAATTCTATGTAATTGTAGGTGAACCAACAGCATAGCATAGGCCTATAAGTTCACCCCCAGACTCATGAATAGAAAGTTTGGAGGGTAGCAGAAGGTAACCAGCCCATCCAGTATGCATAATAATACAGTCCACACTCAAAGGTGATTACTGGAATTTGTTTAATTCCGGAGTATAGGTTAGACCAATTATGTACTAAAGACATCCTAAAATCAGTTAAAAAAAATAAAGTCTGTAATAAATCGTAAAAATCCAGATGACTTCACAAGATGCTATCTCTGCCAAAATAAATCAATCTGGTATTATATAATGGCACAATCATTATTTTATTTCAGTTTTTTTGTGGGGCTTGGGCTCATATATAGGCCCTAATATGCATATGGGAGTTTTGAATGAATCATCACCGTAGAAAGCGCTGTCATTATCATTGTGTTAGGCTTTGCAACAACATCCACAAGGACCATGTATTCCACTTAGTTTCAACTTGTTGTTGAACTTCTTTCTTGAAATTGATCATCAGTGATGTGAGTTTTAAAAGAACAATACTGTTTTGATGATAAGTGTTTGATGTGATTTTCAAATACGTTTGCATTGATGTCAGAGTGGTTAAAGGGACAATAGAGCCCTGAGTACCAGGCCATTAGCTATCTGATGGTCGTTAGCGAGTGGGTACTACCAACGCATGTCCAGAATGCATAAGAGGATATTACCGTGACTCAATGGTCACGTGGAATTTGACTGCGGTCATGACTCATGACTGCCAGTGTTGCTGTGTCAACAGTCCTATGTGCCTGTATGACAGAGTGGTTGTATGACAGAGTGGCTGTATGCCAGAGTGGTTGTATGACAGAGTGGCTGTATGACAGAGTGGTTGTATGACAGAGTGGTTGTATGACAGAGTGGTTGTATGACAGAGTGGCTGTATGCCAGAGTGGTTGAAGGATCCCTGCCAGGGCCTCCAGTCTCCTGATACCCGTGGTGCCTACTGCCAGTGGTACCTACTGCCTCGGACTAAAACACATTACCAACTAAACTCAGCAAGAAAAGAAACGTCCCTTTTTCAGGACCCTGTCTTTCAAAGATAAATCGTAAACATCCAAATAACTTCACAGATCTTCATTGTAAAGGGTTTAACTTCTTTGGGGTAGGGGGCAGTATTTTCACATCTAGATGAAAAGCGTTCCCAGAGTAAACTGCCTGCTACTCAGGCCCAGATGCTAGGAGTAGTATTAGTAGGTTTGGATAGAAAACACTGACATTTCTAAAACTGTTTGAATGATGTCTGTGAGTATAACAGAATTCACATGGCAGACAAAAACCTGAGAAAAAATCCAACCAGGAAGTGGGAAATCTGAGGTTTGTAGGTTTTCAAGTCTTAGCCTATCCAATATACACTGTCTGTGGGGTCATATTGCACTTCCTAAGGCTTCCACTAGAAGTAAACAGTATTTAGAGCATCTACTGTTTCAGGCATCTACTGTGAAGTGGGAGAGAATGAGAGCTGATTGAGTCATAGGTCTGCCAGAAGGCCATGTGCTCAGTCAGGCGCAAGCCCCTGAGAGTTAGTTCCGTTCCCTTTCATTTCTAAAGACAAAGGAATTCTCCGGTTGAAACATTATTGAAGATTTATGATAAAACATCCTAAAGATTGATTATAAACATCGTTTGACATGTTTCTACGAACTGTAATATTACTTTTTTGACTTTGTCTGGACCTTGTGGCTGCGCATTTGGATTACTGTACTAAATCCTTGAACAAAACAAACATTTATTGTGGAACTGGGATTCCTGAGAGTGTATTATGATGAAGATCATCAAAGGTAAGTGAATATTTATAATGCTATTTCTGACTTTTGTTGACTCCATGAGATCTGTATTGCTTGTTTTGGTCTCTGTACTCAGATTATTCCATGGTGTGCTTTTTCCATAAAGCATTTTTTAAATCTGACACAGCTGTTGCATTAAGGAGAAGTATATCTTTAATTCCATGCATAACAGTTGTATTTTCATCAATATTTATGATGAGTATTTCTGTAAATTGACGTGGCTCTCTGCACTTTCACCGGAAGTTTTGGAGGCAAAACAAGAATGCGCCAATGTAAACAGAGATTTTGGGATATAAATATGAACTTTATCGAACAAAACATACATGTATTGTGTAACATGAAGTCCTATGAGTGTCATCTGATGAAGATCATCAAAGGTTAGTGATTCATCTCTATTTCTGCTTTTTGTGACTCCTCTCTTTGGCTGGAAAAATGGCTGTGTTTTTTTGTGACTAGGTACTGACCTAACATAATCGCATGGTATGCTTTTGTCGTAAAGCCTTTTTGAAATCGGACATTGTGGTGGGATTAACAACAAGTTTATCTTTAAAATGGTGTATAATACATGTATGTTTGAGGAATTGTAATTATGAGAATTTCTGTTTGAATTTTGCTCCCTGCACTTTCACTGGATGTTGGTCAGGTGAGACGTTAGCATCCCACGTACCCTAGAGAGGTTAAACGCTGTTTCCCATGCTTGAACATGTACAGTACCTGTGGAATGGTCGTTAAGCCACTAACAGCTTACAGACGGTAGGCAATTAAGGTCACAGTTATGAAAACCTAGGACACTAAACAGGCCTTTCTACTGACTCTGAAAAACACCAAAAGAATGATTCCCAGGGTCCCTGCTCATCTGTGTGAATGTGCCTCAGGCATGCTGCAAGGAGGCATGAAGACTGCAGATGTGGCCAGGGCAATAAATTACTGTCAGACACCTAAGACAGCACTACAGGGAGACAGGATGGACAGCTGATCGTCTTCACAGTGGCAGACCACGTGTAACAACACCTGCACAGGATCTGTACATACGAACATTACACCTGTGGGACAGGTACAGGATGACAACAACAACTTTTTGTCTTTTTTTGGAACGTTTGGTTTTTTGGTTACACCAGGAACACACAATCCCTCTATCAGTGCTCAGACTGTCTGCAATAGGCTGAGAGAGGCAGGACTGAGGGCTCGTAGGCCTGTTGTAAGGCAGGTCCACACCAGACATCACTGGCAACAACGTCGCCTATGGGCACAAACCCACCATCGCTGGACCAGACAGGACTGGCAAAAAGTGCTCTTCACTGACGAGTCCTGGTTTTGTCTCACCAAGGGTGATGGTCAGATTTGCGTTTATCGTTGAAGGAATGAGCATTACACCGACGCCTGTACACTGGAGCGGGAGAGATTTGGAGGTGGAGGGTCTGTCATGGTCTGGGACGGTGTGTCACAGCATCATCGGACTCAGCTTGTTGTCTTTGCAGGCAATCTCAACGCTGTGCGTTACAGGGAAGACATCCTCCTCCCTCATGTGGTACCCTTCCTGCAGGCTCATCCTGACATGACCCTCCAGTATGGCAATGCCACCAGCCATAATGCTCGTTCTGTGCGTGATTTCCTGCAAGACAGGAATGTCAGTGTTCTGCCATAGCCAGCGAAGCACCCGGATCTCAATCCCATTGAGCACGTCTGGGACCTGTTGGATCGGAGGGTGAGGGCTCGGGCCATTCCCCCCAGAAATGTCCGGGAACTTTTAGGTGCCTTGGTGGAAGAATGGAGTAACATCTCAGAGCAAGAACTGGCAAATCTGGTGCAGTCCATGAGGAGGAGATGCACTGCAGTAGTTAATTTTTTATTTATTTTTATTTTTTTATTTCACCTTTATTTAACCAGGTAGGCTAGTTGAGAACAAGTTCTCATTTGCAACTGCGACCTGGCCAAGATAAAAGCATAGCAGTGTGAACAGACAACACAGAGTTACACATGGAATAAACAATTAACAAGTCAATAACACAGTAGAAAAAAATGGGCAGTCTATATACAATGTGTGCAAAAGGCATGAGGAGGTAGGCGAATAATACAGTTTTGCAGATTAACACTGGAGTGATAAATGATCAGGTCATGTACAGGTAGAGATATTGGTGTGCAAAAGAGCAGAAAAATAAATAAATAAAAACAGTATAAAAAAAAGTATGGGAATGAGGTAGGTGAAAATGGGTGGGCTATTTTCCTATAGACTATGTACAGCTGCAGCGATCGGTTAGCTGCTCGGATAGCTGATGTTTGAAGTTGGTGAGGGAGATAAAAGTCTCCAACTTCAGCGATTTTTGCAATTCGTTCCAGTCACAGGCAGCAGAGTACTGGAACGAAAGGCGGCCAAATGATGTGTTGGCTTTAGGGATGATCAGTGAGATACACCTGCTGGAGCGCGTGCTACGGATGGGTGTTGCCATCGTGACCAGTGAACTGAGATAAGGCGGAGCTTTACCTAGCATGGACTTGTAGATGACCTGGAGCCAGTGGGTCTGGCGACGAATATGTAGTGAGCCACACCAGAAACTGACTGTTACTTTTGATTTTTACCCTCACTTTGTTCAGGGACACATTATTCCATTTCTGTTAGTCACGTGTCTGTGGAACTTGTTAAGTTTATGTCTCAGTTGTTGAATCTTGTTATGTTCATACAAACATTTACACATGTTCAGTTTGTTGAAAATAAACGCAGTTGACAGTGAGAGGATGTTTCTTTTTTTGCTGAGTTGATAAACCAAAAGCTTCCCTGGCAGCAGACACCCTCACTGCAAAATAAACTAAACCAGCTTGCAGATTGCAGATTTGACTCACAAAGTGCTTTTCAATCACAAAGACAATAAGGTATTCCTCTCTCCTCTAGCTCTCTACCATCTCAGGAACCCCCCACGCTCCCTCCCCCAGCCTGTCCAAGGCCGCCCTCCCCTTCCCCAACCACTTGTCATCACAGAGCAGTCGGTCAACAGACTCTTTATAAAACAGAACAGCAGGAAGGCTGCTGGCACCGATAAGGTATCTCCATGCAGCCACACTTAAGCGCTGCACTGACCAGCTCTCATTTAACATTACATTTAAGTCATTTAGCAGACGCTCTTATCCGGAGCGACTTACAAATTGGTGCATTCACCTTATGACATCCAGTGGGACAGTCACTTAACAATAGTGCATCTAAAACTTAGGGGGGGTGGGGTGAGAGGGATTACTTAACCTATCCTAGGTATTCCTTAAAGAGGTGGGGTTTCAGGTGTCTCCGGAAGGTGGTGATTGACTCCGCTGTCCTGGCGTTTCCACAGACGTATTCAACCAGACACTAGCGCAATGCACTGTTCCTGCCCTTTTCAAATCTTCCATCGTTGTTCCAGTCCAGAAGAATCAAAAGATGTCCTGCCAGAATGACTACGGACCTTTAGTGCTCCCCTCACTCATCATGAAAACCTTTGAGCTCCTGGTACTCTCATCACAAAACCAGCACTCCTTCGACCCACTGCAGTTCGCCTACAGAGCCAACAGGTTGTTGGACGACGCTGTCAACATGGGCCTTTACTACATCCTCAAACACCTCGATAACCCAAAGACATACAGTATACAAGGATATTGGACTCTGCGTTCAACACCATCATCCCAGAACTGCTACAAGATAAACTCTCCCAGCTGAACATGTTCAGCTCAATCTGTCAGTTGATCACTGACTTCCTGACCAACAGGATGCAACACGTGACGCTTGGAAAATCCCTTTCAGACTCTTTCTCCCTCAGCACCGGAGCGCCGCAAGGATGTGTGCACTCACCTCTACTCTACTCACTCCACACCAACAACTGCATCTCCAACATCGCATCTGTCAAACCACTGAAGTTTGCAGATGACATCACTCTGGTTGGTCCATGGAGAGTTCGACTGGCTGATTGTCATTAGGGAATTGAATACTACCAGTGCAAGTCCAGAGTGCATAAGAGGACATTACCGTGACTCAATGGGCACGTGGAATTTTACTGCGGTCATGACATGACTGTCAGTGTGGCAGTGTCACTGCAGCAGCTCTGTGTACCTGTATGACAGAGTGGTTGTATGACAGAGTGGTTGTATGACAGAGTGGTTGAAGGATGATAGGGCCTCCAGACACCTGATACTAGTGGTGCCTACTGCCTATGTGTGTATGGCCTGGCATCCCTTATTTATACAGTCTCTGGTCTGACCTGGGTATTTACACTACAGAAAGCAAGGGCACGTGATGCACACAGACCATGTGGGTTACTCAAATCAAATGTTATTGGTCACATATACATGGTTAGCAGATGTTATTGTGAGTCTAGCGAAATGTTTATGCTTCTAGATCTGACAGTGCAGCGGTATCTAACAGGTAATATCTAATTCCATAACAACACCTAATACACACAATCTAGTAAAGGAATGGGATGAGAATATATAAGTATAAAATATATGGATGAGCAGTGACAGAGCGGCTAAGATGCAATAGATAGTAAAGAATAGATAGTGATGGATACAGTATATACATATGAGATGAATAAATGTGAGATATGTAAACATTCTTCAAGTGACATTATTAAAGTGACTTGTGTTCCAATTATTAAAGTGGCCAATGATATCAAGTCTGTAGGTAGGCAGCCGCCTCTCTGTGCTCGTGGTGGCTGTTTTACAATCTGATGGCCTTGAAATAGAAATAGTTTTTCAACCTCTCTGTCCCAGCTTTGATGCACCTGTACTGACCTCGCCTTCTGGATGGAAGTGGGGTAAACAGGCAGTGGCACGGTTGGTTGTTGTCCTTGATGATCTTTTTGGCCTTCCTGTAACATTGGGTGTTGTAGGTATCCTGGAGGGCAGGTAGTTTGCCCTTGGTGATGCGTTGTGAAGACCGCACCACCCTTTGGAGAGCCCTGTGGTTTTGGGTGGTGCAGTTGCCATACCAGGTGGTGATACAGCCCGACAAGATGCTCTCAATTGTGCACCTGTAAAGGTTAGTGAGGGTTTTCAGTGACAAGTCACATTTTTTCAGCCTACTGAGGTTGAAGAAGCGCTGTTGCGCCTTCTTCACCACACTGTCTCTGTGTGTGGACCATTTCAGTTTGTCGGTGATATGTATACCGAGGAACTTAAAACTTTCCACCTTTTCCACTGCTGTCCCATCAATGTGGATAGGGGGGTGCTCCCTTCGCTGTTTCCTGAAGTCCACGATCATCTCTTTTGTTTTGCTGACATTGAGTGACAGGTTATTTTCCTGACACCACATTCCGAGGGCCCTGACCTCCTCCATGTAGGCCATCTCGTCGTTGTTGGTAATCAAGCCTACCACTGTAGTGTCGTCTGCAAACTTGGTGATTTGAGTTGGAGGCGTGCATGGCCACGCAGTCTTGGGAGTACAGAGGAGAGTGCTGAGAACACACCAGTGTGGGGCTCCAGTGTTGTGGATCAGTGGAGTGGAGATTTTTCCTACCTTCACCACCTGGGGGCGGCCCATCAGGAAGTCCAGGACCCAGTTGCACAGGGCCGGGTCGAGACCCAGGGTCTCAAGCTTAATGAGGAGTTTGGAGGGTACTATGGTGTTGAATGCTGAGCTGTAGTCAACAAACAGCATTCTTACATAGGTATTCCTCTTGTCCAGATGGGATAGGGTAGTGTGATGGCGATTGCGTCATCTGTGGACCTATTGGGGCGGTAAGCAAATTGGAGTTGGTCTAGGGGGACCGGTAGGGTGGAGGTGATATGATCCTTGACTAGTCTCTCAAAGCACTTCATGATGACAGAAGTGAGTGCTACGGGGCGATAGCCATTTAGTACAGTTACCTTAGCCACCATTGTTCCTGTTCCAATGAAAGCTATCTTGAAGCATGTGGGGACAACAGACTGGGATAGGGATTGATTGAATATGTCTGTAAACACACCAGCCAGCTGGTCTGCGCATGCTCTGAGGTAGCAGCTTGGGATGCCTTCTGGGCCGGCAGCCTTGTGAGGGTTAACACGTTTAAATGTTTTACTCATGTTGGCCACGAAGAATGAGAGCCCACAATCTTTGGTAGCGGGCCGTGTCGGTGGCACTTTATTGTCCTCAAAGCGTGCAAAGAAGTTTAAAAATTTGTCTGGAAGTGTCATGATCGTCGTCAAGGAAATGACCGGACCAAGGTGCAGCGTGGTAAGCTTACATTCTTTAATTTTAAATGTTGCCAACAAAACAATATACAACAAAACGAACGTGACACTCTTTAAGGCTATACATGCCACAAAACAAAGACAACAACCCACAACTGAGAAAAGGAAAAAAAGGCTGCCTAAGTATGATTCCCAATCAGAGACAACAATAGACAGCTGTCCCTGATTGAGAATCATACCAAAAACAAATCATACCAAAAACAAAGAACCAGAAACATAGACTTTCCCACCCGAGTCACACCCTGACCAAACAAACATAGAGAATAAAAGGATCTCTACGGTCAGGATGTGACCGCAAGACGTCGATGTCCACGAAAGGGCTGGTTTTCTTTTTGTAATCTGTGATTATTTGTAGACCCTGCACATTTAAGTTGTTGACTTTCGACTCCACTTTCTCTATACTGACGCTTTTCTTGTTTGATTGATTGTTTGATTACTCTCTTTATATGATAACATTGTGTTGAGCCTGATTCCAGAGGCCATATGTAGCTTCTCAGAGTAGGAGTGCTGATCTAGGATCAGGTCCCCCCTCTTTATGCAATCTTATTAATTGTGATCTAAAAGCAAAACTGATCTGAAATCTGTACGCCTACTCTCAGACTCTTGATACATATAGTCCCAGATATGTAATATTAAGGGTCTCCGCAGTGCGAAAAAGGAATCCTACAGGGCTCACTGCTCTGCCAAAGAGGAAGACTACAAGAACAACAGGAACAGGGGGGCCAAGAAAAAGCTCCACTCAGGAATCAGGGCAGCCAAACATCAGTACAAAGTCAGCCTAGAGCAGCAGTCCTCCAACAACGGCTGCTTGTCTGTCTGGAATCTAAAATACATGACCAACTACAAACCTAAAGCTCCCCCGGCAGCAGATGACTCACTGACAAATAAACTAAACCAACTTTATATCAGATTTGACTCACAAAGGCTTTTCAATCACAAAGACAATAACACCCACATCTCCCTCCTTGCCACTTCCCCCTCTTACACATCTACCCCACCCCTACCTCCCCATTGCTTTCCAGGTTCCTCTCTCCTCTAGCTCTTTGCCATCTCAGGAACCCCCCACGCTCCCTCCCCCAGCCTGTCCAAGGCCGCTCTCCCCTTCCCCAACCACTTGTCATCACAGAGCAGGAGGTCAACAGACTCTTTATAAAACAGAACAGCAGGAAGGCTGCTGGCCCAGATAAGGTATCTCCATGCAGCCACACTTAAGCGCTGCACTGACCAGCTCTTCCCGGTTTCCACGGATGTATTCAACCAGTCACCAGCGCAATGCAGTGTTCCTCCCGAAGAAACAAAAGATGTCCTGCCAGAACGACTACGGACCTGTAGCGCTCCCCTCGCTCATCATGAAAACCTTTGAGCTCCTGGTACTCTCATCACAAAACCAGCACTCCCTCGACCCACTGCAGTTCGCCTACAGAGCCAACAGGTTGTTGGACGATGCTGTCAAAGTTCCAAAGCTCCAAAGTTCCTCTGTGGAAATGGGAGAACCTTCCGGAAGGACAACCACCTTCCGGAAGGACAACCACCATCTGTCAGGCCAAAGTGTTCAATCTTGGTTTCATTAGACCAGAGAATCTTGTTCTCTGGTCTAGTGAAACCAAGATTGAACACTTTGGCCTGACAGATGGTGGTTGATGGTGGTTGTCCTTCCGGAAGGTGGTTGTCCTTCCGGAAGGTTCTCCCATTTCCACAGAGGAACTTTGGAGCTCTGTCAGAGTGACCATCAGATTCTTGGTCAACCCCCTGACCAAGGCCCTTCTCCCCTGATTGCTCAGTTTGGCTGGGCGTCCAGCTCCAGTAATAGTCTTTGTGGTTCCAAACTTCTTCCATTTAAGAATGATGAAGGCCACTGTGTTCTTGAGGACCTTCAGGTCAGCAGAAATGGTTTGGTACCCTTCCCTAGATATGTGCCTCAACACAATCCTCTCTTGGAGTTCTATGGAGAAGTCCTTCTACCTCATGGCTTGGTTTCATGCTCTGACCTGCACTGTCAACTTTGGGACTATAGCTCTATGCTCACTCTACTTAGTTGTATAAAATGTACAGTACCAATCAAACGTTTGGACACACCTACTCATTCAATGTTTTTTCTTTATTTTACTATTTTCTACATTGTAGAATAGTGAAGATGTCAAAACTATGAAATAACCCAATGGAATCATGTAGTAATCAAAAAAGTATTAAAATAAAATATATTTTATATTTGAGTAGCCACCCTTTGCCCTGATGACAGCTTTGCACACTCTTGGCATTCTCTCAACCAGCTTAATGAGGAATGCTTTTTCAACAGTCTTGAAGGAGTTCCCACATATGCTGAGCACTTGCTGGTTGCTTTTCCCTCACTCTGCGGTCCAACTCACCCCAAACAATCTGAATTGGGTTGAGGTTGGCTGATTGTGGAGGCCAGGTCATCTGATGCAGCACTCCATCACTATCATTGGTCAAATAGCCCTTACAGAGCCTGGAGGTGTGTTTTGGGTCATTGTCCTGTTGAAAAACAAATTATTGTCCCACTAAGCACAAACCAGATGGGATGGTATGTCGCTGCAGAATGTTGTAGTAGCCATGCTGGTTAGGTGTGCCTTGAATTGTAAATAAATCCCTGACATGGCCACCAGCAAAGCACCCCCATACCATCACACCTCCCCCTCCATGCTTCACGGTGGGAACCACACATTCAGAGATCATTTGTTCACCTACTCTGCACCTCACAAAGACACAGCGGTTGGAACCAAAAATCTTACTTTTGGACTGATGAGACCAAAGGATAGATTTCCACCAGTTTAATGTCAATTGCTCATGTTTCTTGGCCCAACCAAGTCTCTTCTTCTTATTGGTGTCTTTTAGTAGTGGTTTCTTTGCAGCAATTTGACCATGAAGGACTGATTCACAGTCTCCTCTGAACAGTTCATGTTGAGATGTGTCTGTTACTTGATCTCTGTGAAGCATTTATTTGGGTTGCAAATCTGAGGTGCAGTTAACTCTAATGAACTTATCCTGTGCAGCAGAGGTTACTCTGGGTCTTACTTTCTTGTGGCGGTCCTCATGAGAGCCAGATTCATCACAGCGCTTGATGGTTTTTGTAACTGCACTTGAAGAAACGTTCAAAGCTCTTGAAATGTTCCAGATTGACTGACCTTCTTGCCATAAATAATATGGACTTGGTATTTTACCAAATAGGGCTATCTTCTGTATACCACCCCTACCTTGTCACAACACAACTGATTGGCTCAAACGGCATTAAGAAGGAAATCAATTCCACAAATGTACTTTTAACAAGGCACACCTGTTAATTGAAATGCATTTCAGGTGACTACCTCATGAAGCTGGTTGAGAGAATGCCAAGAGTGTGCAAAGCTGTCATCAAGGCAAAGGGTGTGAAGAATCTCAAATATAAAATATATTTGGATTTGTTTAACACTTTTTTTGGTTACTACATGATTCCATGTGTTATTTCATAGTTTTGATGTCTTCACTATTATTCAACAATGCATAAAATTGTCAAAATAAAGAAAAACCCTTGACTGAGTAGGTGTCCAAACTTTTGACTGGTACTGTATGTAAACGTTGTGTAAACTCTGTATTCTCTCTCTAAATGTCGTCTATCACTAGCAGCACCATATCACCAATAAACATTTTTAGTATGTGTAAATGTATTTGGTGAATAAAGGTTATTCTGAATTTTATGATCCTTCGTTTTACTGCTTCTCCTGGTTCTAGAATTGAAAACTGACATGGTTTGAAATGCAAACTGATATTGATTGAGGACCGGTAGCCAACAACACTAGAAAGGAATGGTCAGAGTCCTCTACCCACCTACAGTTGAATCATTAGCAGTCGGTGTACTTTCCACAATAGGCCTATTGTCTGTACTTAAAACAGTCCTTGTAATACTCTGTGCACCATCACCACAAGGACACAAGGTAGGTTTTAGAGAGCCAGAGAACCTCTGTTACTCCTGTCTCGTTTTATAACGCCACACTGCCTAACTCACTTTTCTCTCCTTTATCCCTCTCAGACCTGTATTTCTCATCCACGGGATAAAAGGAGAGGGATGGTCATAATGGTGTAATTGAACAGGGGACGTCTCACACACCAAACTAACCATTAGACCAAGATAAAATCCTTCAGGTCTCAAAGTGACATTTGGGTATAAAACTCTCAGGCACGACTACCTCATCACGAAGGCGTGGCGATTCCAAATAACCCCTACTACAATGGCAACCACAGCCCCTACGCCGGTGCCTCTGACTGTCCTGTGTCGCTGGTACCTGTACGCCATCCACGGCTACTTCTGTGAGGTCATGTTCACCGCCGCCTGGGAGTTTGTGGTCAACCGCGACTGGAAGTTCCCTGGTGTTACCAGTGTGTGGGCTCTGTTCATCTACGGGACCTGCATCCTCATTGTGGAGCACATGTACCTGGCCCTCCGAGCTCTCCAATGCCCCCTGCTGCTGCGATGCCTCATCTATACCCTATGGACGTACATCTGGGAGTTCAGTACAGGGCTGTTGTTGACCCAGTTCGGGGCATGTCCCTGGGATTATTCCCATTTTCAGTATAACTTCATGGGGTTGATCACGGCAGAGTACGCCCTGCCATGGTTCTGTGCGTCGTTCATGACGGAGCAACTGGTTATACGCAACACACTGCGGCTAAGGATGGACACAGACGGAACAGAGGACGTCAAGTCTGATGCAGGCGGGGGAGAAGATGGGGGAGGAGGGGGGAGGAGACAACGGGTTGAACAAGGAGGTACAGAGGTCAATGGTTTCCTGAAAGTAGACTGAGGACTGAGCAAAGAACACTGAGGCCCAGTTTTAAAGACACTGATAAACCTAATAGTGGACTAAAAAGCCTTCTCAAGGGATAATCTCTATTGAAAGTGCTTTTTAGTCCAGGACTAGGCTTAATCTGGGTCCAGAAAACGGTTCCTGAATCGTAACTCTTCCTTCTGGGAAATGTACATTGAATTTTTATTTAGCAACATTCAAAGTACTGTAGTTATGTAGCTTCAGGTTGCAATCTGAAGTAAGTTCTGTATTGACTATCAAATTTGACTGGGTCCTAAAGCAATGCAATATAGCTTCAATTCATTGTCATGTGGAGAATGTTTTTCTAAAGTTAGTGATAGAGTTCTGTATGCACTGCAGTCTGTTTCAAAAGGCAATTGATTTAGGGTAGTCTACAACTCAGTTAGGTGTACTCTTATAATGTACTGTATGTATTGCACATGCCCTAGCATGCTATATGAATGATGTCTCAGGTACCTACATTAACTGTGGGCTGTATCTACTGTTCTTCCAAATGAAAGGGATTTCTATGTTCAGAACCTTGGTAATGTCTAGAGTTACCCTCCTGTGGATTTGCACTCTAACCCCACTTGTCATTGTATTTAACCTTTATTTAACTAGGCAAGTCAGTTAAGAACAAATTCTTATTTACAATGACGGCCTAGGAACAGTGGGTTAACTGCCTTGTTCAGGGACAGAATTACATATTTTCACCTTGTCGGCCCAGGGATTTGATCTAGCAACCTTTCAGTTACTGGCCCAACACTATAACCACGAGGCTACCTGCTGAACTTGGTTCAGTTTATCAACCAGCTAATTATTGGATTATCAGGTGCGGTAGACTAGGGTTAGGGTGAAAACCTACAGTAGAGTAGTGCTCTAGGAATTGATAAGATCCTTCACCTGAACGCTTGATCTGAAGTGTCATATGAATACTGTATTACCACAAATCTTTCCCAACATCCAAATCCTGTAGTTGGTGCGAGATTTGGTTCTGGGTTCCTTCAGAGATTATATTGGCACCAACAACAACCATAGGATTTGACAAGACAGCACAAACAGATGTGGGACCTTAGAGATAGAATTACATTCTGTTTGTGGGACAACCAGGATACCTCACGCGGATTCAAAAGCAGTAGATCAACAATGCAAAGTGATGACGATTATAGTATTTTTTTTTTCAATCGCTCTGGTGCTATTTCCACAAGTATGTGGGGAATTTTCAAAACTCTTCGTACAAAACTCCAACTGTACTGCACTTTTTGTGCATTCATTTTGTTTGAAGACATCTTTCACCACACAACCTTTGATCCAAAGATCCCAGTTTACTGTGAAATACCATGAGAACATTGACTTAATCACCAAAACACAACAATGATATCTTCTCAATTTAGTTATTTTAATAACCAGTTAATCAATAGTAAAAAAAGCAAAAAACACATGTTTAAAAATTGCCCTTTGAATGTAACATGCTACTGTACTATAAATTACAGTACATTACACTGTTTTCACATTACACTTGCACTACCCATTCAAATGTACTGAACCTCAAATGTCCATCATTTCTATACCATGTGTGATCAAAGGTGTGAAAATGGAAGACATCTTTCATCTTTCACAGTCATTGATGCAGAAATGTAATCAAATCAAATCAAATTTATTTATATAGCCCTTCGTACATCAGCTAATATCTCAAAGTGCTGTACAGAAACCCAGCCTAAAACCCCAAACAGCAAGCAATGCAGGTGTAGAAGCACGGTGGCCAGGAAAAACTCCCTAGAAAGGCCAAAATCTAGGAAGAAACCTAGAGAGGAACCAGGCTATGTGGGGTGGCCAGTCCTCTTCTGGCTGTGCCGGGTGGAGATTATAACAGAACATGGCCAAGATGTTCAAATGTTCATAAATGACCTGCATGGTCAAATAATAGTAAGGCAGAACAGTTGAAACTGGAGCAGCAGCATGGCCAGGTGGACTGGGGACAGCAAGGAGTCATCATGTCAGGTAGTCCTGGGGCATGGTCCTAGGGCTCAGGTCCTCAGAGAGAGAGAAAGAAAGAAGGAGAGAATTAGAGAATGCACACTTAGATTCACACAGGACACCGAATAGGACAGGAAAAGTACTCCAGATATAACAAACTGACCCTAGCCCCCCGACACAAACTACTGCAGCATAAATACTGGATGCTGAGACAGGAGGGGTCAGGAGACACTGTGGCCCCATCCGAGGACACCCCCGGACAGGGCCAAACAGGCCTCAAAACATGTAATGTATTGTTCAAAAATCATTACAACATACTGTAGGTGTATTGTAACCAATTGAAAGGAATGTAAAAACAAAAAAATTAGTTAGTTTGCATCAAAGGTTGTCTTGAGAATTTGGCCATAGGCTCATATCGACATGGCAGTAAATGTCCTCATTGTTCATTTTGGCATGGTGAATCCAAGCCTTAGTTCTGGACTTGATGTCACTGCATGCCTCATCCATGGCCTGAATGAGGGTGGTACGTTCATGGGGATTGCAATCATACATCTTCTACCTGTATTGTAATCATGTATTGTATTTTACAGTATTGAATTTTAATTATATGTATTATAGTGGTCCTGTACGTGGCTCAGTTCATACGAGCACGGCACAAGCAACACCAGAGTTGTGGGTTCAATTCCCATTGGGGTCACAGTTGAAAATCTTCACAGACTCACTGTTGTCACTTTGGATAAAAATGCATGCTATGTAAATGGAATATATTACAGTTACAATGCCATTTTATTTAAGCGGTGTGACCCCCCCCCCATCAAAAAGACCCCAGCAACTTCATTCTGGACACATATTTACTGTATAGGGGATGCAGTTATCACATCTCTGATCTTGTTAATATCAGATTTTTAAAAACTTACTGTGAAGTCAAATCCTAGTCATCATTATTGTGCGTTGTAGTATACGGTATATCAAACTTTGTGTTTCTAGTTACAGACATACATTTTCATTATGTACAAAATCTGTGGTAGACAAAACACTTTCAAATCTATAGGTTTAACAAACTGTTCAGTGACGAGCAATTAAGAGCAGTCGGATTAAGTAATAGTATAATGTATTTGAAAACATTAGACGAGCATGATATAAAAAGTGATGTGAGCGTTGCATTGTGAAACGAAATGACCCGTCTATGAGCCATGTCCTGCAATGCGTAAATATGTGGTTCTAGATGAAACACAGATTGTTTGGTGAAAAAGTGATTGTATCATTCTGTGTGAGCTTATAGTTTTGAAACAACTTGCCTTTTTGATGATCTGTTTTGAGTTTTGTTGAACAGTTGTGAAAATGTACCACATATTTGTGAAAATTGCACCAAAGGTATTTTTATTTATTTATTTAAAAATGTATTCAAACATGTAGGCCCTAACTGGTTATTTGAGGCTAATGTACAACTACCGGTATATTTACATTTACATTTAAGTCATTTAGCAGACGCTCTTATCAGTAGGCCTAGAACATTGGGTGCTGCTAATGTCTTTATACAAGAAATCCATTGCTTTGATGATACAATTATAGTAATGAGAATTTACAAGCCACACAAATGAAATATGCAATGGAAAGTGTGTGTGTGTGTGTGTGTGTGTGTGTGTGTGTGTGTGTGTGTGTGTGTGTGTGTGTGTGTGTGTGTGTGTGTGTGTGTGTGTGTGTGTGTGTGTGTCTGCATGTTTAGTGATGGTGGGGGAGAGGCTGATCTCTCACCACATAAACCTAAGATTTAGTGTAACAAAGTTATTGTCAGGTGTACTTTTTTACAAACTTTAGTTTTCTTGGTTCGACAAAAAAAACTAATATTATGAAATACTGCACTGTATTATACCACACAGTTTAACAATGTATTGTGTATAGTTTGTGGAATAAATGTATTTATTTGACCATAAAATCTGTTGCTCTTTGGTTTTAGGCTGGGCATCTGTAAAGCACTCAATGACAACTGGTGATTTCAAAATAACTTTATAAAATACATTTGTGAGTTGAGTAAATAACCACTTCGCTTCACTACAGTCTCAGATCAAATCAAATGTATTTGTCACATACACATGGTTAGCAGATGTTAATGTGAGTGTAGCGAAATGCTTGTGTTCCGACAATGCAGTAATACGAGTAATCTAACCTAACAATTCCAAAACTACTACATTATACACACAAGTGTGAAGGGATAAAGTATATGTACATAAAGAAATATGAATGAGTGATGTTACAGAACTGCATAGGCAAGATGCAGTAGATGGTATAGAGTACAGTATATACATCTGAGATGAGTAATGTAGGGTATGTAAACAAAGTGGCATAGTTGAAAGTGGCTAATGATACATGTATTACATAAAGATGCAGTAGATGGTATAGAGTACAGTATATACATATACATATGAGATGAGTAATGTAGGGTATGTAAACATTATATTAAGAAGCATTGTTTAAAGTGGCTAGTGATATATTTTTCCATCATTTTCCATTATTAAAGTGGCTGGAGTTGAGTCAGTGTGTTGGCAGCAGCCACTCAATGTTAGTGGTGGCTGTTTAACAGTCTGATGGCCTTGTGATATGTTTTTCAGTCTCTCGGTCCCTGCTTTGATGCACCTGCACTGACCTCACCTTCTGGATGATAGCGGGGTGAACAGGCAGTGGCTTGGGTGGTTGTTGTCCTTGATGATCTTTATGGACTTCCTGTGGCATCAGGTGGTGTAGGTGTCCTGGAGGGCAGGTAGTTTGCCCCCGGTGATGCGTTGTGCAGACCTCACTCCCATCTGGAGAGCCTTACGGTTGTGGGCGGAGCAGTTGCCATACCAGGCGGTGATACAGCCCGACAGGATGCTCTCGATTGTGCATCTGTAGAAGTTTGTGAGTGCTTTTGGTGACATGTCGAATTTCTTCAGCCTCCTGAGGTTGAGGAGGCGCTGCTGCACCTTCTTCACAACGCTGTCTGTGTGGGTGGACCAATTCAGTTTGTCCGTGATGTGTACGCCGAGGAACTTAAAACTTACTACCCTCTCCACTACTGTCCCGTCTATGTGGATAGGAGGTGCTCCCTCTGCTTTTTCCTGAAGTCCACAATCATCTCCTTTGTTTTGTTGATGTTGAGTGTGAGGTTATTTTCCTGACACCACACTCCGAGGGCCCTCACCTCCTCCCTGTAGGCCGTCTCGCCGTTGTTGGTAATCAAGCCTACCACTGTAGTGTCGTCCGCAAACTTGATGATTGAGTTGGAGGCGTGCATGGCCACGCAGTCGTGGGTGAACAGGGAGTACAGGAGAGGGCTGAGAAAGCACCCTTGTGGGGCCCCAGTGTTGAGGATCAGCGGGGTGGAGATGTTGTTACCTACCCTCACCACCTGGGGGCGGCCCGTCAGGAAGTCTAGTACCCAGTTGCACAGGGCCGGGTCGAGACCCATGGTCTCAAGCTTAATGAGCAGTTTGGAGGGTACTATGGTGTTAAATGCTGAGCTGTAGTCGATGAACAACATTCTCACATAGGTATTCCTCTTGTCCAGATGGGTTAGGGCAGTGTGCAGTGTGGTTGCGATTGCGTCGTCTGTGGATCTATCTCCATACAGTAGACAAACCAGTTTAAAATCTATATATAGTAGACAAACCAGGTTATAATCTATAGGTTTACCAAACGTTTAAGTGATTAACCATTAAGCACAGTTGGATTAAGTGAAATGTGTTTTAACAAATGAGAAGAGAATCATATGGAAAGTATTGTGAGCATTGCATTGTGAAAGGCAATTACATTATATGAAAGGTATTTCTAGATGAAACACTGATTCGTTTTGGTGAAAAAGTTATTGTGTGATTTGGTGTGTTGTACTTAGTCAATTGAAAATGTGCTTAAAGTTTTGAAAAAAAATCCAGCATTTTGATGATCTGTTTTGACTCTGGTACTATGAGTTGTGACATTTTACCACATACTTGTGAAAATAGTAAAAAACCATTTTTAAAAAACAAGATAGATGTGAAACAGGATAAATGGGAAAGTCATATTTCCTCGGCTCAAATCATGTGGTCATTTAGAAAGTAATATATATAAATAATAATATATGCCATTTAGCAGACGCTTTTATCCAAAGCGACTTACAGTCATGTGTGCATACATTCTACGTATGGGTGGTCCCGGGGATCGAACCCACTACCCTGGCGTTACAAGCGCCATGCTCTACCAACTGAGCTACAGAAGGACCACAAGTAAACAATGCAGTTATCCTACCTACAGTATATGATGAACTTGACTAATAAGAGCCTTTGTGTAAGATGGAGAGGAAGTCTGCCGTTTCATGGGATGTTCATGGCATGTCTTTTTATCCCAAAATGAAATACTGCCCCTAGAGTCTTAACAGGTTAACCAACCATATTGTTTTGTTCGTTTTTTAGCATTTTTTGCTTAACTTATTTTGAAATAAATGTTGCTGCTACCGTCTCTTATGACCGAAAAGAGCTTCTGGACGAGAGGGATTTACTCGAACAGGCCCTCATCCCCGTCATTCGCAGGAGAAAGAGACGGAAAATATATTGCGGAAAGAGACAGGGTTGCCGGCGAGTGGGTAATCTTGCCCTTGCCATCAGTACTACTGGCCAACGTATAATCGCTGGAAAATAAATTGGACAATCTAAAAGAATGTATATCCTACCAACCGGACATTTCGCAGAGTCATGGCAGAACGACGACATGAATAACATACAGCTGGCGTGTTATACACTGCATCGGCAGGATAGAACAGCAGCCTCTGGTAAGGCAAGGGGTGTTAGCCTATGTATATTTGTAAACAACAGCTGGTGCACGATATCTAAGGAAGTCTCAAGCTTTTGCTCGCCTGAGGAAGAGTATCTCATGATAAGCTGTAGACGACACTATCTACCTAGAGAGTTTTATCTGTATTTTTCGTAGCTGTCTACGTACCACCACAGACTGATGCTGGCACTAAGATTGCACTCAATGAGCTGTATACCGCAATAAGCAAAAAGGAAAACGCTCATCCAGAGGCGGCGCTCCTAGTGGACAGAGACTTTAATGCAGGGAACTTAAATCTATCAGCATGTTAAATTTGCAACCAGAGGGGGAAAAAACTCTAGACCACATTTACTCCACACACAGAGATGCGTACAAAGCTCTCCCTCCCCCTCCATTTGGCAAATCGGACCATAATTCTATCCTCCCGATTCCTGCTTACAAGCAATAATTAAAGCAGGAAGCACCAGTGACTCGGTTAATAGAAAAGTCGTCAGATGAAGCAGATGCTAAGCTACAGGACTGTTTTGCACAGACTGGAATATGTTCCGGGATTCTTCCGATGGCATTGAGGAGTACACCACATCAGTCACTGACTTCATCAATAAGTGCATCGATGATGTCGTCCCCACAGTGACTGTACGTACATACCCCAACCCGAAGCCATGGATTACAGACAACATCTACACTGAGCTAAAGGGTAGAGCTTCCGCTTTCAAGGAGTGGGACTCTAACCCGGGAGCTTATAGGAAAACCATGCTATGCCCTCTGACGAACCATCAAACAGGCAAAGCGTCAATACAGAACTAAGATATAATTGTACTGTACTACATTGGCTGCGACGCTCGTCAGATGTGGCAGGGCTTGCAAACTATGACAGACTACAAAGTGAAGCACAGCTGAGAGGTCCCAGTGACATGAGCCTACCAGATGAGGTAAATTACTTCTATGCTCGCTTCGAGGCAAGTAACACTGAAACATGCATGAGAGCACCAGCTGTTCCGGACGACTGTGTGATCACTCTCCACAGCCGATGTGAGTAAGACCTTTAAACAGGTCAACATTCACAAGGCCGCAGGGCCAGACGGATTACCAGGATGTGTACTCCGAACATGCACTGACCAACTGGCAAGTGTCTTCAAACCACAATAGTCCCTGTGCCCAAGAACACTAAGGTAACCTGCCTAAATGAATACCGACCCATAGCACTCAAATATGTAGCCATTAAGTGCTTCGAATGGCTGGTAATGGCTCACATCAACACCATTATCCCAGAAACCCTAGACCCACTCCAATTTGCATACAGCCCCAACAGATCCACAGATGATGCAATCACTCCACACTGCCCTTTCCAACCTGGACAAAAGGAACACCTATGTGAGAATGCTATTCATTGACTACAGCTCAGCGTTCAACACTCTAGTGCCCTCAAATCTCATCACTAAGCTAATGACCCTGGGACTAAACAGCTCCCTCTGCAACTGGATCCTGGACTTCCTGACGGGCCGCCCCCCAGGTGGTAAGGGTATGTAACAACACATCCGCCACGCTGATCCTTAACACGGGGGCCACTCAGGGGTGCGTGCTCATTTCCCTCCTGTACTCTCTGTTCTCTCATGACTGAACGGACAGACACGACTCCAACACCAACAACGCCTGATCACCAACAACGACAAGACAGCATATAGGGAGAAAGTCAGAGACCTGGCCGTGTGGTGCCAGAACAACAACCTCTCCCTTAACGTGATCAAGGAGGATGATTGTGAACTACAGGAAAAGGAGGACCGAGCACGCCCCCATTCTCAGCGACGGGGCTGTAGTGGAGCAGGTTGAGAGCTTAGTTCCTTGGTGTCCACATCACCAACAAACTAACATGGTCCAAGCACACCAAGACAGTCGTGAAAAGGGCACAACAACACCTATTCCCCCTCAAGAGACTGAAAAGATTTGGCATGGGTCCTCAGATCCTCAAAAGATTGAGAGCATCCTGACTCGTTGCATCACTGCCTGGTATGGCAACTGCTCGGCCTCTGACCGCAAGGCACTATAGAGGGTAGTGCTTATGGTCCAGTACATCACTGGGGCCAAGCTTCCTGCCATCCAGGACCTCTATACCAGGCGGTGTCAGAAGAAGGCTGTAAAAATGGTCAAAGACTCCAGCCACCCCAGTCACCCCAGTCATAGACTCTTCTCTCTACAACCACACGGGAAGCAGTACCGGAGCGCCAAGTCTAGGTCCAAGAGGCTTCCAAACAGCTTCTAGCCCCAAGCCTTAAGACTACTGAACATCTAATCAAATGGCTACCCAGACTACTTGCATTGGCCCCCCCATTACTCTGCTGCCACTCTCTGTTATTATCTATGAGTCACTTCACTTTATTCACTCTACCCACAGGTATATATTACCTCAATTATCTCAACTAACCGGTGCCCCCACACATCGACTCTGTACCGTTTACCCCCTGTATATAGCCTCGCTATTGTTATTTTACTGCTGCTCTTGAATTATTTGTTACTTTATATCTTACATCTTTTGGTATTTTTCTTAAAACGACATTGTTGGTTTAGGGCTTGTAAGTAAGCATTTCACTGAAAGGTTGTTGTATTCGGTGCATGTGACAATAAAATTTGATTTGATTTGACATTTCTAATTTTCGCCCACTTCAAGCTGCACAGTGTTGCAGTGCATTAACGTTATTCTGCCACACGGTGTCACTCTTTCACTACAAAATAATGAGATCAGCGGGGTTGTTTTGTCAGAGGCCAGTTGCATGTTGGGTTTCGGAACACACAGTTTGGGGGCTTATGGTTTTATTTAGGTCTACAGTGTAGGCCCACTAATTCAATTCCAAAAATAGTTGTAGTTTGGCATCAAAAATGGTTGTAGTTTTTAAAAATCATCCAAAGTAGGCCGAGGCAAAAACTTAAACACTCACAGATACATGAGCTCAAGCAAGAGCTCTATACCAGACCAAAACGTAATATTATGTCACTGACATTTCAGAATGGGCGGTGATCTAGGCCTGTGAAGTGTGCGCTCTCTAGAACATGAGATTCTCAAACTGGTGGGTAGCCTAGGCCAGGGGCTCCCAAACGCCACGTCTGTTTCAAAGTGCACAAGCACTGTTCATGACACAAACTGTTCACAACTCTCTTGTTGGTGGAGAGAACATTTTGCAGGTTTAAAGTTTATTCCCTGCAATTCTACATATTTTGTCATGGGGTACAGAGAACAATTTGCATTTGTAAAGCTAATTTTATTGGAATTCTATACATTTTGCCATGTCTTATGTGTATTCGTGTGATATTTGAGTGACTCGAACATTGCTACAAAATCTATTGGCTTAAACACGTAGATAAAAACAAACGTTAGCTG